>NC_071098.1:30504084-30624084 GCF_027358695.1 Spea bombifrons
ATTTGTCTTCCTCACAGGTTAAGGGTCTCAGGGACAGAGAGTCACGCTGGGAAGGTCATCCCATACCGTGGCATATCGGACTGATCCCCCCCACCCCATCCTTACCTGCCGAGAGAGAGAGAGAGAGAGGGAAACAAGCATTAAAGGTCCGGCAACACATGGGTGGGTTTCATAAGTCTAAGTGGTTAAAAGAATTACAAACCCTGCCTGAAAAAACAACTTCAAAAGGGAACAAGTAACTATAAACACACAGAACCTGCCGGCAGATCGGCCCCATTCGGCCCCCGTCTAGTCGCCCGTTTCTCCTGCTGTAAAGACTCAAACCTTAATCAGTCGTTGGTCTTGTCTTAGATTCAGGAGCCGTATGTCTATCCCATGCATGGTTACATCCCCTCACTGTATTACCCTCTACCACTTCTGCTGGGAGGCCGTTCCACTTATCTACCCACCATTCATTCTAGTTCTAGGATCCTGCAGATACATTTTTGTTTAATTTTGTATAATGTCTGTTCCATGATGATGTCAAGAGCTCTAAAATGTATTTTTTGACAAGGAAAATTTATTTTATTTTGGGAATAAAAGATTAACAATAATCCTTTTTAATCACTTATCAATCGAAACAATAGTACAGCAGTACATAACACTAAAGCAACCGGCATGAATGAGGACTTTATGAGAACCACAAATCGAGAACCGTTCCGTGTCTCCCTCTCTCCAGGTTCTGCATAAACCTTGGAAACATTTCGAGATTTATGAGCTGTACGTATTATTATTATTATTATTATTTTATTTTTATTATTATTATGCTCATTATTTTTTATTATTATTATTATAATGCTCATTATTTTTATTATTTTTTTATATTATTATTATTTTGATTATTTACACAGAGTCTGCTCAGTATTGGGGAGAAAAAAAAACTATTTTTTTTTTATTCTTAAAAGTATAGCATTTTTAGAAAAATAAAAAAAAAGAACCTTTTTAGGAAATATTTTAGAATAATAAAACAATGTAGAAAATAGGAATATACCCTATTATTTATGACATTTAAATAACTGTTTAACTGTTTAGCCACCAGATCAGCTTAACTGGGAAGGGGGCTTCATGTTCAAAACCCAATTTTATTCCAATAGTCCATGTTTTGGTCAACAGCCTGACCAGCACAAGGTATAAATCAAAACCCAGCTCCTGCCAGAGGGGACCCTGGAACCTTTGAGGGACCCTGTGGGGCGTAATGTACGTTTTTCTCCTGCGAATGTAACAAAGGGGTGCTTTCCAGAATATTTCATATCCTGATTTATATGCGGAGACCACCTGTTCCAACGTCCGCCCCGGCCCTGCATACCCCTATCTCAGGAAGCTTGCGTTCGGATCTGTTTCCTTTGTCGCTCGGTAAGCGGCATTGCCGTTATCTCCTGAATTTGCCGCATGGACACCTTGCGTGGCTGTCTAGAAAGTCGTTAATCAATCCCGCGCAAGGATCATTGAAGTAACAGGTACCTTAGCGCTCTAACGTTACTGTGATACAATGAATCACGCTGCGGAGGGACAGCAGCGTTACTTTGTGACTGCCGGCGGACGGGGCGTTGGGGCCACCATGGATGGTCGTCCTTTAAGAAATGGCAGATTGGGTTGGCATGTTAAGTCTGCGCGTCTCTTATACGGGGCGGATTAGCAGGTCCTTTTCGATTGTGAATACAGATCAGGACTAAGTCAAACAAAATTCAGTAGACGGACAGATCAAGAAGCCGTCTGGAACCTTTAAGGAACCAACGGCAAGCGCATGCACATCCGTATATCTCTATATGCACGTATGAAGACAAACGCGGCAATCAAACAATAGATCCCACCGAAGCATATAAAATGGGGCTCACTGCGTCTCGTTGGGTTCTTCTTACCTGCCCGAGGTCCTGCTCCTCCGCATCCATCTCACGGAACAATAGCGCGCATGGACTAAGAAACACAGGATGAGATTAGTCAAATCAGGAGAAATATGAGAATTAAGAACGATTAGAACGACTCAGTCTCTTGATATCTGGAAATAAGTATAAAAGGCTTTACCTAAAGGGACCTCCTGGTCTACCTCCCTTTGGTGGCTCCGGTAATTCCCATGAACGTTCTAACCCAACGGTTTCCCGCAAGTATAATGTAATCAAGGATGATATATAAGCGCGTACCTATTCCGCCCCAAGAGCTATTCATCAGAGCTCCTGGCTTACGAGGAGCGCATCCATTATCCGTGTCCTTACTTTGCCCTGCGTGTGCTAGACTGCAGTTTAGGGAGTGGTGTCACGGAGCACATGCTCCGAGAAGACGTCGAGTGGCCTAAATGAGCCGCGTCCCCTCGCCGTCCAAAATGGTGTGATGTCTGAGCGCAGCTAAGCAGTCTGGGTAACATATGCATGTCGCCGAGAGCTTGGGGACAGGTTTCCACGCCTCTCACGTCTGATGCAGACACAAGGAGCTCAGAAGACCCCTAAAGACTAATCGTTAAACCTTCCTCCATTGTTATACATACAGGATATCCAGACCCGTTTCTTTTCCTGACGATACCTACATTTTGGGGGTTTTTTTTGTAATACGGAACTCTTTAGATGTCTAGTACCAACCAACAAAAAGATGATACTCGAGTCGAAGCCTGATTCGTATCGCAAATAGTTAAATGGAGGCATTCCGCTGGAAATAGTGGATTTTTGGTGGATTTTGTGTTTCGAAAGGAACCCAGACGCGATCACAATAAGTTCTGCGTAATTTGGGAATAACTAAAATAAATTCCTATTTATAATAACCCCCCCCCGGACAGATTTAACGTGCCGCCGAGAGGCAGAGACGGACCGTCACCAAGGGGGTCTACACCCAGGCCAACAGACGGATCGGCAGACATAAAGCGATGGCGAGAAGATTTAAGGTAGCTCAGCCCAGACATACAAAATGATATAGACCGGCGCGCACGCACACATACTAACAATAAGACACATGCAGCTGGTACCCGGGAGCACACGCTCTAGCACTGACACACACGCTAAGACGATAAGACAATGACCCACCTTGTCTGAGACACAGCAAAGGAATAGACAGACTGCGGACGCAGGTAACAAAGTAGCAACAGATGACAACTTAGATTCTAGGTATCGACTGCAGCCCTGATGTTCTAGGTGTACCTTTACATTAACAAAGAACTCGAGAGCTAATGCACGGAACGACCAAGTGAAAACAAAAAAAAGGGGGACAAATCCCCGCCGAGCGTCTCGGACATAGAACGACACTCGCAAACACAATAGACGCACAAAGGATTACAGTGTGGCACTCTCATGCCAACCCACCGGCGACTCGGGAAACACAGGCAGAAAACACAGATCTACACGGAAACTGGCATAGAACACGCAAAGAGCAGCGTATGGAGACATTCATGGCATTCAATCACCCGTGCGTCCTGTGCCTAGAACGGTATTCACACAGACATAAAAGAAGACATTTGGAATTGGACTAACCTGCCAGCGATCGTCCGTGCGTTGGAGGCAACATAGAACATCACACAGGCAAGAGGCTATACATACATGCGCGCGCACACACATATATCTATTCGGACTTAGACGTGGAAGGGCATGCAGAAACGGAGGCTAGACATAAAAATGAAGAAATAATTAGAGGGTCTAATCTCAGAGCGAAATCGAGGCGTGAAAAGAGAGAAGGTGTCAGACCGCAACGCTCTCGTCTGCTTTCTTGGATGAAGATGAAGGAACACAAAAGACAGAAGCAGACAAAGAGCGGTGATACCCACTCAAGCCCATCCACACTCGGTACCTGACCTCGAGTCGCCTGTTTGCTGTCTGTCTTCTCATCCTCTGACTCTGCTAAAGGAGAGCATCATAAGAGAGAGAGAGAGAGAGGCTGGTGCCCCCCCTCCTCCCGCTCCTCCCCTCCCTCCGTCTGCCCTCACATACACTCTCACCCTTCTCCCTCCCATCAACCTGGCAACCAGAGGCTCGTATCCCGCTGAGCAGCGTGTATAGCGCAAGGCTGCCTCTGTAACAGGTAGCATATCTGTACTCGGTATCCATGCTCACGATGCGTAGAAGGCCTCCAGAGCCAAGGCAAAGAGCATTCGCCTGGAACCCGTCTCTCTTCACCTGTTACCTACTCGTTAACATCTTTCCTCCAGGGTTCTCCATCGCTAAGACTCGGCTTTCCCTTGTATCCTATTTTCCCCTTCGTTTTCCCCTCGCTTCTGTTTCTCCCTCCTTTTTTTTCTTGTCTCTGTCGTTCTATCCCCTTCGATCAGATTTTTTTTCTCTCCACATTCCTTCACCTTTGTTCATTCTCTACCTGCTGCTCTACCCCTCCCCTTACCTCTTTGTCTCGCTCCTTTCATCTTGCTGCTGTCTCTTTCCTCTCCACCTTCCTATACCTCTTCTTCTAGTTTTACCATCGCTACGCCTTTCACCGCCATAGTCTTTTGGCCACACTTTTTGCCCTCATTTTTCAGTTTGGCGATGGCGTTTCATCGTCTTTAATAACGTTCCGTATCCCCTACCCTGGCTCTCTCTCTCTCTCTGTCTTTTTTTCTTGATGCCAATGATAAAGAAGCCATAATAACGTCTACCTTTTTATAATCTCATTATTCTTCTATCCTCCAAAATTTCTTCTACCCTATCCCTCTCCTTTGTTGTCGGTCGATCGGCTTTAGTTTATTCTTTTACCTTCCTCTTCTTGGTGTTTTTCTTGTCTCCTTGTCTCTCAGTCCATCCTCTCTCCCTTCTTCCTCTATGCTCTTTTCTCCATTCTCTCTCTCTCCCCCCCTTGCTCTCTCTCTCTCTCTCCGTCCTCCCTCCCCTCCCCGTCTCCCTCTCTCTCCCCGCCCCTGGGCTGCCTTTCAGTTCCAGACAGGCAGAAAGCGCAATGCGGCTCTGCTCAGGATGGGGGAATTTATTAAACTTGTCTGGACCAAGACAGAAAGAAAGGGAGGGTGTGCGTCTGCATGTGGGGTGATGGGGCAGAGGAGCCCCAAGGGAAGACATAGGCTGGGGGGGGGAGAGACATGGAGGACTGGGTGGCCAAAAAATGGGAGAGGAGATATGGGGACATTTTCTGTGCATGCTGGGTACAACTATTAACCCTTTTATTCCTTTTAATCAGAGCAATGTGGTATTGTTCTGCTGGGCTGCACAGTATTTAACACTCTGTGTGCCAGAAGGTTTAACACTTTGTGTGCCAGATAGTTAATACACCATTTATCGACTCTCGTGATTACCAAGTTCCCATTTATCTCCTTCGGCATAAGGCACGCGTTGTCCATGCCTGCACCCCTCCCAGCTCTTTAAGTGTTAAATGGCCGTTTAATATGAAAATATGTTATTTCGTCTGGTTTTTTTATAGGCTCTGTTTTTAACATGCCCCTATGGCCCTACAGATTGCAGAACGCGTCGGTCCCTGGGACACTTCTCTTCTCTCCCCTTTGTAACAATGACTTTTGTGTTTCCAGCTTCTTCTGATGCATGATTTTTTTTATCCCGTGTTATTTTATTACGCCTGTTTGTAAACGTGCCGTGCATCCTTCCCATTTGATAGTTTCGCACCGGCAACTTAATCCATGTCTAGCGTTTTCGTCTATAAAGCTATCCATATATTTCCCACCCTGTGTCTAGACGGGTACGTGCCTGAATAAATTTGGGCGGCTTTATGCGGATACATAACGCTGTATGACGGTGTCAGAGTGCTCTTTGGTGTCCGATTTTATTTTAACATTAGATATTTTTATACTGTCTAGATTCTGGATTCATCCTATTCGATGCATATGTCTGCATAATGCTGGAGTTGTATATATGGAAATTTCTGTCTGTCTCTGGTTCAGTTCATCGAGAGGCAGTGATAAATTTAGCTGCTTTACACTATATCAGCCACCAGGGGGTGACATAAGACCTAAAATCCGTGTGTGTGCTCTGTGTATTACTCATATATGACCAGTGGGTGGCGCTGTTGGGAAAGTCTGCTAATAGCACTAAGTATACTGAGCTCTGACACAGCAAGGGGCACTAGAAGACTAGTAATGGGTTAGGGTGTGAGTTAGCGCACATCAAGCCTAGGATCAGCAGAGGGCGCCAAAAGACCAAGGAGTAATAATGTAACCGTGCGTGTTCAGCGGGGTACCTGAAACATCATTTAGCCTCCTGCTGCCTATCAGAGCAGACATTAAAGTGGGAATAGAAACATTTGTTACCAACTGACTCTATATGAAGTATCCCAGTCCTTGCAGGATGCAAAAAAATGGCTACCTCTAGCCCAGCCTGCCACATACTCGCCCATGGCTTGGAATGGGTGAAACTGGTTCATTTTGGTTGAATTGTCCTCATCATTGAAGTAACTTACTGATCTATTTCCACAGCACATTGGCTGGCTTTACCCACGGTAATTGCCCTGCGGCTTTGCTGTACATCCTGTTCACCTGTCTTTGTTTTATGATGCAGATGTGGCGAGACTTGCCGTAAGAATATGTGTCTCGAGATGCTCTGATGGGCAACTTGGATCTGCATTTGACTTTTGATTTCCTAACAGAGAATTGGTGAATAAAACCCAGGTTTTCCTCTCTGCCCCTTTCCTGACTACATTCTTCCACCCCTCGTCGATGCCCATTTATATCCTTATAAACCCAACAGTACTATCTACGGCCTTCTTTGATGTTTGACTGTAAGGCCAATAACATTAACCTTCGACTTCAGCTGACAATGTCTGTTTTTTTGACCTCCATCATCCAATATTCGCACCTTTCCTTTTTACACGGACGTGCGCTTATTCTTTTGCTCCAGGTTACTCCAGGTTTTTGTCAATTGTTCACCACTTCTTGGATTTCAGCTTCGTCGTCATGGCCAAGCCCCGGGGAAAGATAGGAGGCTGTACAGTTATCTCCTGTGGTGTTATCCTCAACTATACAACCTACTACCTCAGCCCGGAACCCACCGAACTCAACAAGAAAGTTGGCAGGACCCGCAGAGGAGAAGACCCCGCACAAGGTCATCTCATGAAATCACTCAACAGAGAGAAAAATGGACTTGTGTTGGGAGCTACTACAAGCAATGGCAAAATAGAAATCTTGAGGGCCGTCCTAGATAAAATATACAGCCCAAAACTTTGGGGGTCCAGGACGGCTATGAGCAGCAAAACCTTAAGACGATAGACATTCAGCATGGCAGGCGAAAATGGAAGCGTTGAGATGACAGAGTGAGAACATTGAGACACTAAGCACATGGTAAACATTGAGTCGGTGCAGAGATACATCAAGCCAAGTGCATAACCAACAAAGAACATCAAGCTTGCTGGAAGCACGTGGAGAACACAATATTAATGGAGGTTTTTACGTCACCAACCAACGCTTTGGCTGTGATATCGCTTACGCCGCCGTAGCTAAGCCGACACAGACCCGCACACTCGAGCTTGTGAGATGGGCACAGCACAAGTTCGGATCTACGGGTTTATGGCAACCAGCAGAACATCTAACGATCTACAGAAAGTGACCACCTAGATGCACTTAAGGGAGTGGATCGCGAGGAACCGAATGCATAGAAGGACAAGATGCGGTAAACGTTGGCTTTCCCTGCTTTTACCCTCATTTATATTTTTATGTCTTGCAAATGAAACACTGCCCCAAACTTCCAATATTGCGCATGTTATTTAGAAATAAGAAGTTGAGGCTTCTGCCTGCTGCTTTGTATATGTGTCCGGTCTTTTTTTATACCCCTGTCTCACGCATCTCTTCTGCCTAAACCCACCCATGTCGGATTAGTTTGGCAAGTGTCGGCCATGTTACATGCTGACCGATGGGGGCGGAGGTATTGGGCCCCGTGCCATGACACTGGGAGCGGTATTGCATTTTTCGCGTCCCCTCTTTCCTTCCTCCCGACTCCCTCCCTCTGGACGGTCCCCAACGCAAATGAAAGGAACAAAGGAGAGAAAAGGGGAGATACGCAGGTTGTACACTGGCACGGGCTGGAAGTCGATTACCCTGGCAGCGACAGGCCCCAAAAAACAAGGAATCCTTTCTTTCTTAAAAAAAAATCTGCTTTCTGCTCTCACATTCTCTGCTATCTCTTCTGTAATGCCCTGCGCTCCTTCTACGTCTTTAAAATCCCTTATCGTTATTTTCCTTACCTTCACTGATTTTCCATCCCCACATTCTCCCCATCATCCCTCGGCTCTATTGGTTCATCTCAGGTTTTTCTTTCATTGTTCATTTTTTTTTCTACCCTCCCTCAAGTCAATTGCTTTACTCCTCCTTCTAAACACGTACTTTCTTTTTTGTCTCCTCATCCCTCTACTTCCCTTTTCCCGACCCGTTTGTCTCTCCCAGTCCCTCTGATACATGAGTCTTCGTTCCCCTCCAGTTCCTTCACGCCCCACCTTCTCCCCACCCTTCCTGACTTCCTACAGCCTTTTCTCCCTCCCTTTGCTCTTTTTCCTTTTTTTTTTCCTTTTTCCTTTCACCTTATATCAAAAAACAAAGAACTTTAGTCTCCGGATTAAATTAATTTTGAAAGTTTACCTACAGCTCGTTTCCAAGAAAGGGAGACGGCTCTCTATGAACATTGATAATAATTCAATCAGAACAGAACGTTCTGGAACAGAATAAAGTTTTAGTATCTCAAAGATAGGCATGGTGGCAGGGAGAGTTGACATAACACTGAACAAGGTGTAACCATTAGAGTTCTCCGGGCCAATTTCACATATTAACCGATCCAAAAATGCTTGAATTCAACATAAACAATGTTACCAAAAGCTTAGATTCTTTACTTTTCCTGGAAATAATATTCGCCGTCGATTTTCAGACACTAAACTTCAGATTCTATTTTTGTTAGGTTCCTTTCTAAGGCAAGGCATGAGAAATTCCATGACAAAGGAGAATTCTAGAGAATTCTGACCGTTTTACCCCAAAATTTCCTTGGTGTTACCTTGATGAAAATGGCTATTCATCATTGCTTTATGTCTTGGGGCTAGCCCTACCTTCTGTCTCAGTGGTGGTAGTGGTTTTCATCTTGCGATGTAGATACCTACAGTCTAAACAGGAAGGAGCGGAGCAGCCATTTTGATCTGGCAGAGGACCTCCGCTGAGGTATAATATACTATAACATTTAACTTTAAAGCTAAGGATTTGTAATACGGAAATATGAATTCAGAACTTTAAATTAAACATTTGTCATTTTAAAGTCCAAAGAAAATAGTCATTTAGCGAACTGACCTGAACGGCCATTTTGTTTAACCGGCAATTGGGATGAATTCATCATGGAGACCCTAAAAGTAAAAAAAAAAAAAAAAGATTAAAAAAGATTATTGAAATAGAACAAAAACACTATCTTTATGAAGGTTTGGGCAGTGTATGCGCCTGCTACACCTGGATATAGACTGAGGAGAGGTAAATCGGCAAAATCTTTCAAGACATGCCAAGTAGGGCACCTGAGTACTGCTTGATAGAGCAGGACCCCAATGATGACTGTGGGCTGAAAGTCTTCCTTCTAGTTAAAAGCAATCAATATGGGTCATGTGTTGGGGAATCGATGGACCTTTGATAATGGAGATGGAAGCCAAGCAGCAGTTTATGCCGCCGACTCGGCTTCCATTTCAGGAGCAGCAACCTCCACCACTTCCTGGGGAACCCAACGATTAACCTGAGTCTGCCCCATCTTCCATGGGACCTGGCTTATTATTTTTTGACTGTGTTAATCTACAATGCTTTTGGTTTACCAGGTATTTCAGGATCTAACATTGTACAAATAATATCCAACGTATACCGAAAAAGGCAATTCGTTTTGCTAAATGGTTGGACAGCCATCTTGGAATTATACAGTAGAAGCCTAGAACGATTTAGGAACTGTCCTGATTTCCTTTCCTGGTACATGATATATGGAGTATATTGCATATCATTAATGTGGCCAGTGATACATTATTAATTAGAAACCTTTTATATTGAATTCCCATCTCTCTTTGGTACTTATCATCTTCTGCAAGCTCTGTCTTCCTATAGAACATCCGCAATTCACTAAAGACAACTTTAGGTTCAAGTCTTTAGGGTCGTCAGATGATATGATGTCACATTCTATAGTGAATAATCTTCTTTTAAATCCTCCCTTTGAAGCTCTTCACTTCACTTATGTATCATTTATACATATAGGTTGGATGGGATACTTTGGGAAGGAGACCATCAAACCTAAGATGTAATAAGACCCATAGTGTGGAGGGCCTTGAAAAGGCTTTGGTGGCCATCGTTTGGGCAACTATAGAATATATGAACACTGTGGCAGTATGATCAGTATCTATAGGTACATTGTTAGATGGTCTACATACTTTTTCTTCCATTTTAGAGAAGATCATGGAATTTCAGTAGATAATTTGCATGTTTGGACATCTATTTAACAAGGAGTCAAATGATGTCCCACGTATGACCAAAAGCTCTTCATACTTGCAACATATCTTTTTCATTCCAAATCTTTTGCTCTGAAATTCCTAAAAATGAGATCTTTGCTGGCCCACTGGATGTGATGACTTCATACAAAGGGCATTTGCTAAAAGCATCACACTTAATATAGATATAGTTTGGTTTGAGAAGGAGACCGATACTCATCTTGTAAGCTAAAAATGCGGTCAACAGAACAGCCGGTTCCTTCGTACGGATCTATATATATACCGCCCAATAAAACACATCACCAACAATAAAATGTTTGGACCTGCGCCAAGCAGGCTCTTGGGATCTGTCCAGCAGTAACTGCCAGTAAAAATAAATAAGTGAATAATGAAAAAAATAAGGAAGATAAAAAAAAAAACAAAAACAAAGAAGAAGAACCAGCCAAGATACAGGAAAGAATAGAATTTTGTGCATTTTCACTGAAACGGACGTTGGTGTAAGCGGAATGCTGAGATGAAAACCCTGGAGGAGATCTAAAGGTGGGCGTACGGGGGCATTAAATGCAGGTTTCCCCCTCGATATAGCTCAGGGTGGTGGGGAGCCCGGAAGGCTGCCCCGGACACCGTCTCTGGTCCTTGTTGCTATGGGAGCTGATTTTTACCGAGCCATTCCGCATTATATTGGGCACATGCCCAGATATCTCTCCTCCTTTGTGTCTGCCTTCTTCTCTCGCTCTAACACTTCCTCGCTCCCCTCCCCGTCTGTCTAGTCTCTTATGCTCCTCACACCTCTATTTTCATTTCTCTCACCTTTTTGTCTCACATCCCTTTCTCTCCCTGTATCCATTCCTAGTCTACCCTTCTCTTTTTTTCCTTCTTCTCTTTCCTCCGAATATTTAAATGTTTGTATGTTGTTTGTTGGGTTTTTTTTTCCGTTGTAGGTATTGTTTCGTATTCTCTTAAATGTCCTTTGCTCTACTGTCACGCTCTTTTCGTTTTTTTTTTTTCTCTCCTTTCCCTTACTGCGTCCCTCCATTCCTATCGTCTCCCCTCCCCCCCTTCTCCTCTCATTAATTCATAACACGGAGCTATGCGTCTGATGCCAGGATACCAGCCTGGCACCCGCGATGAATTCCCAGCTCGCGAGATGCCACACAGACATGTTTTCTCCCCAGCGCACCGCTTGGAATTAACAATAAGTCACCATTATCCGCATAAAGGTTTGATTTAACCCACGGCAACAACAACGCAGAAACCAGTCATTGCAAATGGCCGCCGGCATTGACCGTCTCTTATATTTTAAGGTTAATAATGCTGTCCCCTAGTCAACCCCTTGGCCCTTTCCAATCTATAGACTCTTATGTCTTTCCTTGCCCACGCCTGCATTTGGTGCCCACTTATTGTTGAATAGTTACCTCCCCATGACCTATTTTTTGCCCTCAATGATGCCTTTTTAAGCTAAATTTTGCTGGATTCCAAGAATGAATTAAAAATTAGTAATGTGCATCTGCTCAGAACGTCGCCAGTCAGGAGGTCTATAACTAGAACCTTTCCATGTCTTGGTGTTCCATAGAGATCCAGCCTCAACCCAACATAATCTACATCGCTTGACCAAACCCTCGTCCCAACCGGATAAAATAACCAGGAAAAAAAAACAATTTACAGAATTCCAGATTCTAATCATCTTAAATCTTTCATGTTCATGCCCAGAATCTTTGTAGAAGTCCCATGGGCTTCACCAGACCGCTCAAAGCTGTCGACCCTTCTCGACCAAGTAAAAAAAAAAGGTGGTGAAACGCTCAATCGGTGCTAGAATTGGGTTAATTTAAGCATTTTTCAGATTTATCTTGCCCGGCTGTCTTTCTAACCTACGTATGGCGTTATTGTATATTATCGTATATTATTGTATGACCGTTATTATCAAATGATTGCATGCATAAATTAAAATATAGACAGAGTCCAACGAACCATCCTGTGCCATGATTTTTGCTCTATCTCCCCTTGGTTGTCTTCTTCCTGGCCCTGTCGTTCATGCTCCATCGTTCCTAACCCACCACCCCCCCCTCCACTTTCCCGTCATGCCACCGGCTGGCGTGTCAGACTGCCAGGGGAAACCAGCTCCCTGGCAACGCCGAACCCTGGCACCTCTCCCGGAGCTAGCTCCCTGTCTCAAGCTGTTTTTAACACCTTCCAGTCTGGACTTGCACGTATACTCCGACAAAGGCGAAGAGAGGGTGGTTTCCGGATGCTGTTGTCTGTTGGCAGGATCGTGGCCAGGAGAGAAGGAGATATCTGAATAATTAAGTGGCTCGCTCTGTAGAATATTAGTGAGCCCTGAACGGGAGGCGGCAATGCGGTTCTGCCAACATAGGGCTGTATTAACTAAATCGTGCTATTCCACACAATGTCTTCTTGTGCCGACAGGACTTCTTAATGCTGTCGCAGCAAATCAGACCCAGAACGATCTTTCAGTGATAACCGGCTGAGACATTACGAAACAAGGAACTAGTTCAGTAACTTTGGAGTAATGCTGGCAGGGTACATTTTCGCACAATAATCTATAATCTATCTATAATCTAATCTGAGGTACGTGGAGTGAAGCTGAAGTCGCTCCCTCCGCGTAGAAATAAATATCAGGGCAGGAAGGGAAGACGAAGGGGATGATCTCTAAGTCTAAGTAGCCATAACATATGCATACATACATACATTTATTGCAATGTTTCAAGTATGAAGACAGACCGAAGAGCCGTCTGTGTGCCCCCCCAGGTATGATCGATGGCCGAACAAGCTTTCTCGATCCTCGTCATAAGAACCACAACTGCATTTGTTAAAATTAGCAATAAGAACATGGCAAATGGTGCAAGCCTCCCTCGAAAAGGTTGGCGCTCTCCTCTTGTATATTTGTATATTTACCTGGCATCTGTAGAATTGTCTCGGCGCTGTCTGCAGAAATCGAGATGTGATCGTCCCGGCAGCGCATGCTGGAAGGAAATGGAAAAGCAAGTGTTGGTGACTGAAGTTTTGTTACAAAATATTGCAATATTTAGGGAAGACAAGAGTGTAAAATGCACGACGTAAATATACGGCAAGCAGCACGTAGATCATTTCAAATCTAACGAACCAGCGGGTTCAGGGTTGGGTCACGCATGGTTCTCCATAGTTGTCCAGGACTACAACTCCCACTATCTCCCGCATGATGAGAATTACAGTGTTCCCCTAGCTGTCGGTGCACATTGTGCAATATGTAGACAAGGTTGACTCAAATATCCAGTTAATTTCCTAACAGGACCTCAGAGGTCCCTTCTTAAGCTTCACAAGTTTTTGGAACTTCCGAAGGACCATCAGTCCCAATAGAGACACCAATGTTCTCGGTCACAAGCTTTTGGTACCTTTGAGGTCCCATCTTCAGTTGTGGGACTTGGCATTACATACAACAACTTGTTTTGGGGGGACATTTTTGTACAAAATAAAAATGATACAATATGTAGAATAGAACAAGAGAATCATAACACATCAACGCGAGGCTGTATGCAAAGCACGTGGTGGATTTGCATAGAATTAAAGAAAACCACTGCGTTTCCAGTTATCCCCCCCCCCCCCGATTCCAATTCTTATTTTCTGTATGTCATTAAACGGTTTAGAAAAAATGTAAGAAATACCCTTAAAAATTATTTAGAGCTAAATTTTTGCCATTCGACACCCCCCCGACCAGGTGACACATTGGGGTCACTCTTGCGCCCTACATAAAGACGTTATCATTGGATCACTAGGCTAAAGTTCTTCTCCTCATGCCTTCGTTAACATATGGCTGCCTAGAAGATATTATTTATGATCCTATGAAACTTGGGTGGAGCATAGAGGAGAAAATGGCACCATGGCCAAAAATGATTGGACTACGGCAATAACAAGGAGGGGCTTAGCCCACCCTATTCTATTACCCATGTTAAAGAAGACGCCATCTTGGTATGAAGCAAGGACTGTAGTCTCTTCTGGTCATTATTATCAAGTAGAGCTCCTACTTGAGACTATAAAAGCAGTATTTTCCCCAGAAGATGATAACATTTTAGGAGGAATAACGTGGATACGGATATTTTAGGGGGGATAGGAGCTATGAAAACGAGACGAGAGGCAGTTGTTTTCACGCATTGCTTTCCTGGGCAGCGAAGCTTACTTAACTGACCAGCGGAGCATGCCTCCTGCCGGAATGTACAGGACAATCTGCCAGGAACTTGTTATGGAAAATAATCCGCCCAAAATGCTTCTCCGTTGCTAATTTTTAAAAAAATTTCTGGTGGGTTTTCCCCAATTTTTTTATTTATTTTTTTTCTGATAAGATATTTTACTTTGTTAACATATTTTAATAGTTATTTTGGTTAAAAAAAAAAAAAGGGAAATTGAGGTCAGTAGTTTAGGCCAAAATGAAAGAGAAGGCTTCATATTTTCGACTTAAAATGCGACTGTCAACCTATAAAAAGACAATGTGCCGCATTTAATAAAACCTATAAATCTATCGATTATTAGAATAGCAAGCCTTGCATAAATAACGTTTCTTTAAAATTTACAACAAATTTATGTATTTATAATTTAAAATAAATCAATAAAATATATTTTAATGCTAATTAAAGGGACTGTTGTAAAATAATACGTCTTTAAGTAATATTACGTTAAAATGTTTGCTAAATATGAAAAATCCAATAAAACACAACATTCCTTTATGTCGGTTATTTTTGTAGAGTATATTCTTTTTTTTTTTTTTTTTTTTTTTTTTTATTATTACAACATAAATACAAAACAGTAAAACAGATATTAGAAATTCTTTAAATAACATAAAAGTATATCTATATACTATCTATAATATAAGTTACCATTTAGCATTGATAATACATACTTTAGCTAGAATGAGATACTTCACATATTATCTCATGATCTAGCATAACATAACGTAACATAAACCTAGCATTCATTGTAGAGTATATTCTTAAAATAATATCTAGCTGACAATGCAGAAAGTGAACCGAATATTATTTATTGTTTTATATATAGCGTCATCATATTCCGTAGCGCTGTACATGAATATAGCAGAATTTTTATTTTTTTGAACTATAATTTCAATCTCATCATTTATTAATTAATGTAGAAATACTGGACGGGTTTTGGTTGATTTTTGACAATGTAATTAGCCAATAAAGCGGGAGTTTTTTGTTTTTTTTGTTTTTTTTGTTGTTTTTTTTTATTTAACTAGTAAGACCTTTTGACTCGTTAAGGGCAGACAATGTTTTTTGTCGGCTGATCTGCCAAAGAAAATTTAACAAACAAGTCAAAAATCAAATCAAAACAGAATTTGTCGGCAATGTCATGAATCCATGGTTCCAGTACATCCCACCCAAAAAAAAACAACAATATAAAAATTAATAAAATAATAATACAATAATACCAATAAAATCAAAGTATAGATAGGTAAAATCCCAAAAATGCACAACTACATCTCCCATAATCCTCTGCTGATGCTGTCAATAAATTATCTATCAATAAATCTCTTGTACAAGATCAATGCCGAATATTTGTATATTTATAAATGTTTTTTTTCTATTAACTCTTCTACGTTTGTTTAGGAATTTCAAATTATAGAATTTTATAGAAAATAACAGAACAATTTCTAAATTCTTCAAAAAATTTCCTAAATTTTCAAACTCATATAATTTGGATTTGTTTTTAGGCAGATGTGCCTATTTTGACTTAAAACTAATTTACAATGAAAGCACGGATTATTAGTTGAACTAGACATAAAGTAATTAAAAACGTCTACAAAAAATAATCAATATTTAATTTTAAATGAAATCACATCATTTTTGGTACAGTTTTCCCTCCTTTTGTTTTGGTTAATCAAATTAATTATTTATACTTAACCAAAAATCACCAAAAAAAAAAAATCCGTCTTCAGTCCGCCGACCCCAGTTTATAATATGTATTTATTAAAAATTTAATAATAAATTTTAGAAAATGTTACAACTTTAATTATAAAAATGAGAGTAACTTTTTGGATTGTAAAAAAATCGAGATTCTTAGTTTCTTTGAGCAAGACCCCCCTCCTTACCTTTAATTTCTGTAAATCCAAATTGTTATGTCATGCATGTCTTGTTATGTCCTGTGGACCCATTGTACCACGCCGCAGAATATCATGGCGCTATATAAATCAATAATAATAATAAAGGGATCCGATTGTAGATATTCTGTCCTGTGTGCCGGCCGCGGGCCGTGATACTGGCCGCAGTTACGTTCTGTGTACACAAATAAGTTGGAGTTTGGAAAAAAAGGGACTTTCTCCTAAGTCAATATGACCAGGAGGCATGTCTGCTATTAGGACTCGTTGCCATGGCAGCAGACTGGAAGTTTAACCTTACAACCCTCCCGGTGCTTTCAGCAACGTGAAGCTTACCCTTTGCTACGCTGACCAAATCTCCCCACGACACTTTCTCGCCATTGATTTTACGTGAAATGACTCATTTTCTCTGAAATATTCTAGTTTTCTGAACATTCTAATCTAAATATTCTAATCCAAACATTCTAAACAAAATGATACTGAAACAATTTTTTTTAATTTTCAATATTCTCTATGAACTTTATAGATTTCGGGTAAAGGTTGACACCATTTTATCTGAGCTTTTCTAAAATCTTATTGGTTAAAATCTTTTATTTTGATTTTCTCCAAATAATTTTTTTTTTTTTCTTCTTGAAAAAATATTTAATTTTTTTTTTAATTAAACATCAAAAAAACATTCAACAGAGCCAATAAATTAGAAAAAAAATCTCTTATTAAATTTCATATTTATTTCATATTTTTTTATTTGTTTATATTTTTTTTCTTAAAATTAAAATTCAATTTCTTTCTTTTTTTCTCTGTTTGTTAATATTAGAAAAAAATTGTCTCTAATTTTAAGTGTAGCAAAAAAAAAATTCACTACAGCGCTCCGGACGCCTACGTTTGTCGGGAGGGGGCTTAGTGTGACTGTGTTGGGGGGGCGGGTGTTTGTTGATTGCTAATCAGTTGCAATTATGAAAATAATGGTATGGTCCACTGACCCCTTTGGTGGCATTTAACCCCTTGAATGCTTGCAGTGCTAGGAACAGATTGAATTGAGCATTATTACAGAAAATAATTACCCGGGTCAAATGTTAACGAGGGGGAACTGAGCTTTTCAAATCCTTTGCGCAATACAGAGGCGAAGCATTAAGGAACGCGGTTCCCAAGGGAATCGATATTTAAATAGCCCCGCTCCTACAAGTGATAGCTTGGTCATGATACCCCCATGAGGATTACCCACCATATGTAAAAAATCTTGCAGGCCATATGCCAGCCAATAAGCCCCTCTATTAAGCCCCCATTGAAGAAAAGCTATACATCCCACGAAGGTACTCTTCCATCTAGCGTGTCAACTTTTATAACTAAACGTTACATTCTAAACATTATTTCCAGCCCCAAAACCTGGAAATAAGTCTTTATTTGTCTAAAAAGCTTGCATTGTTAATATTTTTTTTTTCAGGGAATGCTTAATTGTCATGTGACACAAAGCCAGGCACTTGTTGCCATAGAAACTGAAAACAAAAAGCTGTTACAATGTGTCCTTTCCTTCGTGGGAAACAATAGCGTAACAATCTTTCTGTGGTTTATTTGCTTTGCAATCTGGAGTGAACAATGAATTTGTGGAATAGCAGCTTTTCCTGCCGTTGTACGGCTTTACGTTATTTAGCTATTTTTTGGAAAATATATATTTTTGTAAAATGGGCTACAATAATTAAATGCAAACATTTTCTATTATATTTCAATTCAGCACTTTTCTCCTGCTGCTCAAACCTTAATCCGTCGTTGGTCTCGTCTTAGATTCAGGAGCCGTATGTCTATCCCATGTATGTTTCCATCCCCTAACTGTATTACCCTCTACCACCTCTGCTGGGAGGCTGTTCCACTTATCTACCACCCTCTCAGTAAAGTAAAACTTCCTAACATCATTGGGAGTGATAAGTATGCAGATCCTGATAACAGAAAGTTAAAAATGGTTGCCCATTTGACACACATAGGGTGGGTGTTTTTTTAACACATATTGTCTATTTTACTCAGCAATCACAAGTTTTTTTTCTTTCTTTTAAAATATACATCCAATATAAAAATGTGCAATTTTGAAATTTATAATAAGTGGAAAAATAGCAAAATAATTCTGCAAGAAACATAGATATTTTTCTCTTGCTTCTATAAGAACTTCAGCCAAGCTCTTATATTACCTTCAAGACCTCATTTATTTTCTGTTTGTTTCAAAATATTCCCGAGATAAGCAAAAAAAGGGATATTAACACATTTGGAAGGAATGTTATCTTCAAACGTCTTCTAGAAAAGCAGAATGCCTGCTTCTTGGAGCCTAATTAAGGTATCAGAAAAACCTAGCCACTCATATTGGATGTGGTCACATCAACATCGAGGACCTCAAACATTCTACTGCCAATATCTATCTCCCCTAACATTCTACTGCAGACATCTAGAACCACTAACATTCTACTGCCTACATTGAGGACCTCAAACATTCTAATGCCAATATCTATCGTCACTAACATTCTACTGCAGACATCTAGAACCACTAACCTTCTACTGCCTACATCGAGGACCTCAAACATTCTACTGCCAATATCTATAGCCCCTAATATTCTACTGCAGACATCTAGGACCACTAACGTTCTACTGAGGACATCTAGAACCACTAACATTCTACTGCCAGAATATATAGCCCCTAACATTCTACTGCAGACATCTAGAACCACTAACATTCTACTGCCTACATCTATAGCCTCTTACATTCTACTGCAGACATCTAGAACCACTTACATTCTACTGCCAATATCTATAGACCCTAACATTCTACTGCAGATATCTAACTGTTTTGAACTTTGTAATGCAGATTTCCATTATATAAAACATGGTCCCTAAAATGATTACATATTATTTTGTAAAGTGGTAAAAGTTCAGTTTAACTTTAATTGTCTACATCACAACAATTTGGGGATACATTTAGAGGATCGTCTATCATTGATCTACCTATCCGTTGATTATTATTAATGCTCCTAGTTTAAACTACAGGGTGGATGACCACTAGAGAAGTTACGTTGTTGGTAAAACATCTTGGCCCGTGACATTCTAGAAAGTGTTGCCCTTGAGGCCAAATGATGTCATCGGGACGAGTTATCAGAAAGAGGCCAGTCATTCTAGCATAATTTTAGGTTTTACACAGAAAATTCAGGTAACAGACAAAAAGAGTTTTATTAAAAATATCTTACAAAATCACCCTAAAGACTTCTGTGGTTTTTGTTTCTTCTCTAGCTGGAAGCTTGGGAGCCGAGCCTTCTCTATCTATCGGTTTGTTTTAGTCTGTCAATCATAGGCTTGTCAGATACCCTGAAATGATTGTTTGGCGCTATATAAATAAAATATAATAATAACAATAATTAATTATAATAAATAATAATAATAATGATAAATAATAAATATAATAATAATAATTAGAAGAAGAAGAAGAATTATTATAATAGTGATTATGATAAATTACTGGTATACACATATACACTATATATATATATATATATATACTCTAGAACTATACAGACACACAGTTATATGCAATCCCGGATTAAAATATTTGATGTGTTTACTCTGATATTTACCGAGCTGAGCTTTCAGTAAAATATATATATATATATACACCACCAACATGCTATTTCAGGATGGTTCCAGACTAAAATTATGAATAAAGAAAGAGGTTGGTCTGATTTGACCTTCCAGCAGGTCTAAGTAAACAGAAAAACATGTATTTTTATCCTATTTTTGGATTTTAGATTTAAATCCCGGTTTCTGTGCCAAAGTAAAGCATTCCATGATATATAAAGGCTAACGTGTTACACTTTTAGGACCGGAGCAAAGTTGACGCCAACTTAACTGCGACAGTGAAATCATTTTGGATTACTTGCAGGGCTTTAACCTTTGTTACTGCAGCCCAGTAAGCATGTCCCAATGCAGACATTCAAGTTACTGTATAGAAAGGCAACAGAATCTGCTTTTAATGAAATATAATGATTTAAATTATGATGTACAGCAATTTTATATATTTTACGCTCACCGCTGCCCTAAAAAATGCCTCTTTAATGCCAAAAAATCGAATATTTCCCGCTGAGACGAGTCTCTACTTAGCAGATCGCGCCCTCGCCTCAGACTGTTACCAGCTGAGAAAACTCAAATCCGCGTTTCATCCCTGGATTTTTTTCATATTTTAGCTATCCTTCTATCTGTCCCAAGCTGTTTTTAAATTCCTTGCCGTCATTGGTACAGTAAATCCCTGCCCAAGCCCCGGCTCAAATATCGCTCTACATAAGGGGCTCATTTTTATTATAGAAACACCTCATCTGCCAAATTGCTCCCTTCTTGAATGTATTAGGGCGGTTTTTTTCACATTCAGAGACGTCAACGCGAATTTCAATACCCTATCCTTTAGGAAAGGTTGTTTAAGGTGCCTTAGGTATGAGTTCTATCTACACATGTCACCCGAATACATCTTCCCAACACTAATACTACATATATATTATCTATCCATGTACCTAGGCCTATAAATGTACGTGATAGGATTTGGTCCTCCTAGGGACACAAGAAGCAAACACGTTCCCACCAAAAGCCATTACGTTACCGTCAATGTACAACGGGTAGGTTCAAAAAAGCATTTTGTAAATCCTGACATACAGATGTTTGTTCATCTGTCTACGCTTTGTACTTGAACCGCATACGTCCATCATCCGTGACTTTTTGTTATCAAGTTTGGTCCTAAAAATATCTTAAAGTCGTCCATAAATTTGTCCACCCTTGGGCAGGTAACTCAATGCGATTTCTGATTTTCACATATCCAACGAAACTCAAATGTATGGCGGACTGATGTTTCCAGGAAGAAATGGAATGGAGAACCCCAAGAACGTTGGCAGTGAGGTGAGATGGAGGGTAATGGTGGAAGGGTTGGGAATGCTGCGAAGGAATGATAGCCATGAGGAATGGATGACAGATAAAATGAAAAATGCTGGGATCAGAGTGGCCTCCTCCAGGTACGTGGACATCGACCCTCAACTGCAAAGACCAGATCAAACCTACTCAACCAAGAGCCCGTAAAACAAAGAGGGTTACCCTACATTCCAAAGCCAAGTGCCCATATCTGGTGCACCTCAATGACAAATGTATCATTTCACTAATGTTCTGTTACTGCAGAAGAAAAAGCTTTGGAATGAGAACATGTCATTTCTTTACTTTGTTCCATCGTCCCTAGTGATTCCATTTTTTTTTCTGCATGAATCCTTTCATAAAGACCCCTCACACCAACCATTTCCTTTCGTACCAGGACCCCTAGTAATTATCAGCTCTTCCATGCCAGACTGAGCCGCGAGTGGTTTCTGAATGAATTGTGGGTTCTTATGAGGAAGGGGAACCCATGTGACTCCATAATTCAAAAGGAGGAAGAACGTTCCCGTCAACAGAAACCAGCTTAACTCCTTCACTAAATGAATATCTGGTCCTCTACTACAATTCCCAGTAGGCCACGCTGGTCTACAATACGCCAATATGAAAAAGCGTTAAAGAAAGAAGGTAAAAGAGGAAAGCTTCATCTTGCCCACAACTCTACATCTCGTTCAGCCACCACATGCTCCATACAATGGTGGGAATTTATTTTCCTTAAAAGATTTATCCCCCATACACCTTCTAACCGAGACCCTATGTAGAATAAATAGGCAGCTTCTTGGGGGAGGCTATCAGAAGGATGAGCGTAACTCCACCAGCCGTCGTAGGACATCTCCTTGATCCTACCTTGAAGAATACATCCCCATTGTCAAGCATTCTGCACAAAAGCTTCCGTACCAGAGCCACGTGCACCTTGTATGTGAAAGAATGTATGATTAGCCTCTCGATAATATTATTTGCAGATCTTTGTAGGTAAAAAAATATCTAAGGGATTCATCAAGGCCCAAAGTGACCTTCTCAAAAGCAATAAAAAGCCCCCCAAAAATCAGATTTTTAACTAATTTTATAATCGGATGCTACGTGCCACCTTCTCAAACGCCGTTCCTGCACTCCCAAGGATCTCAGCTCCCATTTCTAAATGAAGAAACCCCCTCTTCAAGTACATGGGATGCCATTGATTCTACCTTCTTCTGCCTGATTACCCCCCAACACCACCATGATCAAAAAAAGGAAGAAGGAACACGTAAACAAAATTCTAATACATTTTGAATACATTTCGTACATCGTCTAGCTCTTTTTTCGTGGTCATCTCCCCCATCCCCATACACCTTCAATCAACTCCCCCCCCCCCTTAAGTTTGTGGTCTAGTTACTTTAATTTGCTCACAAAAAGGAGGAAAAAACTTACGTTTCCATGTCCGGTCGTAACATTTTTGGGAAATCCACATAAGAAGTTGCCTCGAAATCGCAATATCGAGCCAGATGTTGGAAGAATTTGAATTTTTTTCTCCCCCCCCATACGAAAAACAGAGCTGGCCTTGTTGCAGGCTGACTTAACCCCATCGGCTCTGGGGGAACTGCGGAAAACATTGCGATACAATGTTCGCTAGTTGTCTTTGGTAGGGTACGGGGTGCACGCGTGTAGAAGCATGAACGTTTCTCTTTTTTTTGGGTCTCTTTTCATTGCTTTGGCAGTCCCTCTCTCTAACGATGAAAGGCAGAAAGGATTAAACATAGCCAGTTCTATTGCGTTTCCCTTCATCTGTCTTTCTGGATGGCCGCTTGCTGTGTTTTAGTGGAGAAGGGGGTGTGGGAGGAAGAGGAGGGAGGGATTTGGAGGGGGGGGGTATCTGCAGGGAGGACCAGTGTGGCATTGGTGTTGACAATGTGTAGAGGAGACTGGAAAGGGGTGGGAAGGGAGAAGAAAGACCGAGCGGGAGTGGAGAGACGGGCAGATAAAGGCAGAGAGGGTGATAAAAGAAAGGTGAAGGTGAAAGAAAAAAAAAAGAAAAGGAGAAAAGAACGAGAAAACAAAAAAAATACATCGGAAATGCGGGGGAAAAAAGGCCAAGAAGGGGCTTGTTACTTTGTGACGTCGGCCCCCCGTTTATTTTTTTCATTGAGTAATGTTTTAGAAAGTAGAAGAGAAACATTTCTATCCGATGGATACATTGAAATAAATTCTAGCGTGGATCCCAAGCCAAGTTTCATAGGCAGGCGTCCCCCCGTATCCTGAGCCCGTGGGCCATACTACTTCCTATGTTCTGTTGACCCATTGTACAGCGCTACAGAATATGATGGCGCTATATAGAACAATAAATAATAATACAAACTGTTCTGGCTCGTCATTCTGTATACGTTCCAAAATCTCTAGTAATGCTGGGAGGGATTCTTATCTACTCAGCCCCTGCCAAAATAACCCAAGGGATACCCTAAAGAGATCCCCCCGGGGTATTAACGCACCAGCGTAGGACTGAGATTAACCAATGGCTTTCTCAAGGGATGGATACATTAAACTTGAAAAGTCAATTATTGGAGTCAACTTTTGTACCAAGAAGGGGGTCTTTCATAGAGATCAGTACAAGACGGGAATAACTTTAAGCAGCAGGTGCAACATTTTAGGGGTCATAGACCCATTCGGCCCCCGTCTAGTCCCCATTTCTCCTGCTGTAAAGACTCAAACCGTAATCAGTCGTTGGTCTCGTCTTATATTCAGGAGCCGTATGTCTGTCCCATGCATAGGGCAAATGAGGCCACTTGGCTTGACCTGTTGAAGGTTGGGTTTGTCCAGACCTGGCTCCGAGTGTCAAATGTGTGGAAACATTAGTGGACGATGCAGATGTTTGAGCTACAGATCGACCAAGATTATGGTTTGCATGTCATTCCCATGAATGCTCGGATGCCGTAGCAACGTGGAATTGCTGGTAATGCAGGTTTACGAGCTGCCGGGGACATGTAAATGCTCTCAGATGATGGCTTATTATGGCACGACACAATACAATGGCGACAGTGTGCTTAGGCTCGGCTACTGTCACAACACTAGTCTTCCTACTGTATAGAACCATAGAGAGGTAACAGAAACAGCTTGAAAGAGTCATCCTTTATGGTTAGCAGGGGAAAAAAGCTCTATTCAGTTCTGTATTTAGAACAGTTAAAATGTTATATGGATATGGTGGAAGCATTTATATAGATCTAACAAAGTACAGAGGGTTAGATGGAACCGAAGGGTGGTAGTTAAGTGGAACAGTCCCCCAGCAGAAGTGGTAGAGGCTAGTACAGTGAGGGGATTTAAAGATGCATGGGATAGACATACGGCTCCTGAATCCAAGACGAGACCAATGATTAAGGTTCGATCTTTACAGCAGGAAAACCAGGCAGATCCGACGGTCCAAATGGGTCGGATCTGGCGTCACATTCTATGTTTCTATGTCACAGAACCTCTCCTGAAACTCTCTATTAGTAAATCTGACCCAGTCTGAGTATGGTTTTATATATAGCTCGTAACTCATAGATGAATCCACCTAAGCTCCTGTTATTAGACCAAAGAAGTATCCTCACTGGACCTTCTTTAATGGAAGAACGTATGTTGTGTTGTAGTTCCTCGTTATTGGCTCACACTGGAGCAGATTACTGAAGTTACCTTTTGTAGTAATCACTTCTGGACCACCGATGACCCCAAAAGTACTATGAAAACCATTAACATTTTCTCAATGACATCACAACACACTCAACAACTCTATTTACTTCCTGAAACATCATGTCACGCGATGTGAACCTCGACATAGCCGGGTGGAAACACATTTTCTCCAACAAAGGATTCCGCCGGGCGGAACGTGGCTTTTTCCAACATTGCTTTTTGTTTCCGCCATTGTCGGAATACGAGCGAAAGCTCTCACACACCTCTAGCTGTCCTTGTAGTGGCCCGGGGGCCGTTGGTCCCCTTGACAGGTTATCATCTTGGTATCCTATATCTAAAAAAAATACTTAATTTTCTCTGGGTTTGGTCTTACTTTTATTCTAGATATTTTGTGATTATTACTTTTTTTTTTTTCTTTCAAATCAGACCCGGAAGAGTGAATGAAGTTAGATAAAGTTTGGATTAAGGAGAAAGGGTTTAAACAAAGGAAATAAGGGAAGTCGGACTGGGGGGAGATAAAGAGAACGGAGCTCGATAAAGAACTAAATCATTGTATGAAAAGGCAGAGGTGTGAAGAGAACGGAAATTCATGTTGTTGGGTGTCAGATGGAGACAGCCGTGGCCTCTTTTTCAAGGTGTCGATTCAGCTAAAATAAATGTAAACATAATAGCGTGACATAAATCTAGTATTATGGGTTACTAAAGCCAGTGACCGGTGGAAGCGTCCATTCTAAGCTACGCAGTGACCATATGGCAGATGTCGCTGTGTTGATGTGGTTCTAGAACATATTATTTTCCCTTCTGTTCTTTGAAAGCTCTAGAACCCTTTGGAATGACCCCATAATCTTCTCTCCTTGTAATGCACGTATCTATTCATAAAGCTACATCCTTAAAGTTATAAGTCATAAGGCCTTACAGCAAGGGCAGATTCAAGAGCTTGGGCCCCTCGCGCCCAGCTATTTTTCCACGTCAACACAAAGAAAACATAATTATTGTGAAATAATGTAAAATAACCCTAAAGCTCAAGCGTACTGGGGGGGGTATATCACGTGCCTGGTCAGACGGGAAAGGGCTGGGGAAGGGGCAAATGCATATGGAGGGATTCTGCACATGATGGCTGGAGAACCTCAACCCAAGAAGGTCTATACATGCTTGTTGCCTCCTTCCATTCCTGGATCCCGGAGCAATTGCTGCATGTGCCTCTTTAGTTAATCCAGCCCTGCCCTTAATGAATTTATCATTTTGGAAATGCCCCTCTTTATGACCTCATTTGCCCCATGTAACCATACAATATAATTCTTCCGCCCCACATCCCCACCATCTTCGACCATGTCGGTACCAAAAACGGAATGGAATCATTTCCAGGAACACAAACAAATATTCATATCATGAATGCTATCTTCAACCCCAATTTTTGAATAAATTAACCCAATATGAAGGTAAGGTTCTTTAACCTTTCATTGACAAGATAACAGAAAAAGAACTTCCGGATTGTAGGCTGACATAGCGTTCTTATCTGTATCTATGAAGGGACGGGGGATGGGAAAGAAGCATTTAAATG
This sequence comes from Spea bombifrons, assembly GCF_027358695.1. Lineage (NCBI taxonomy): Eukaryota > Metazoa > Chordata > Amphibia > Anura > Pelobatidae > Spea > Spea bombifrons. The sequence continues at coordinate 30,530,700 of NC_071098.1, forward strand.
TTTAAAGTGATTTCAGATAGAATGGAAGTTTTACTTTACTGAAAGGGTGATAGATAAGTGGAACGGCCTCCCAGCAGAGGTGGTAGAGGGTAATACAGTGAGGGTATTAAACATGCATGGGATAGGCATACGGCTCCTGAATCTGAAGACGAGACCAACGGCTGATTAAGGTTTGAGTCTTTACAGCAGGAGAAACGGGCAGACTAGACGGGGGCCGAATGGGGGCCGTTCTGCCGAGGGGTTCTATGTTTCTATGTAAAAATAAACAAAGCCCGTTATAAACACGCAGGCCTCGGAAGAAATGCTGGCATGGACTTGTATAATTTGAACCGTGTTCTCTGTGTGTCCCTCGTGCCTGCGCGTACGGTTATACACGGAGCGCTCCATCGCACAAGGGTTAAACGTCACACCAGTGCCCGGCTTATTGTCTCTTTTTTTTTAACTGCTTTGTTTAATGCCCCCTTTTAGGCTATTATTTCCTTTCCCTCCTTCGGCTCGGAGACTCTGACATTACCCCCTCTCGGTGTTTTTAACCTGCTCCCTCTTTCTCTAAAGGTTCCGAGACGTTGCACCTTTTCTTTTTTTTTCTTTTCGTTTAATCGCCCGCTCCGTGTGCCAGGATACGTTTCAATCCCTGCCTCTCTCTCTTTCTTTTCTTTCTTATTCCTTCGTTTCTCTGTGTTCCGGGCTATGCCCTTCCCTCCTGTAACCACAGAAACCTTTCTGCCGACAGGTCCAGCAGCGCAAATGGGCCTCCGATAACCAACTCGATAGCCCTGCCTTCTACGGGGTCGTGCCAGGCGGACGCCATTTCAGAGCTCCCTGAATCCCGAGCCGTACAAAATGGTGGCATCTCTCCAACTGCAGCATGGGAGCAGCTGCGGGGAGTCGTCAGAATGCCCGTTCTGCACAATGCCGTCTGCTAGGCCTCACAAAACTCTCACTCTTGATGCTTCGAGGTCAATAAGAGACGGTTAACTTTCTACAATGTAGCCATGGGCTCTAGAATTTCAGGTGATTCTTTTTGTTGATTTTTCACATGACTTTTTTTTTCTTAAGTTAGTAACAATTTGGCCCTTTTACAGCCGGAAACACATTACATGGCCTATCAACACCCAAAAGCGCTAAGATCGTCCACCTAAAGAAATCGGAACAGCGCCACACAAAGGTCTCGTGTTGTAACTGCAGCTCAAGCATCTACACAACTGGAGCTGGCTACTTAGTGAATGGCGTCCATCAAGACTAGTCTTGTGCGTTGGGTCTAGCCCCAACTTATGGCCCTCACAAATACCCAAGGGTTGCCATTGTAAAGCCCAGATATGTTCTACTGTTTCATTACGCTGGGCTCGTCTCACCTGCTTCTTTTTTTAGCGGTGATGGACAACCTATCACTGTTGTTTTAAGCATTATCTCACATTTTTAGCGATATAAGGTCTAGCCACCAACGGATCCACTTCTAACTACGAAGACGTTTGACCCAGTGGGTCTAGAACCTGGCGTTATCCATATTGCTTACAAAAATGCAAACTCTGCGGCATAAAAAATGGAAATGTTCCATTTTTTTGGTATTAAATCAACTTTTCCACAAAGTATTCCATAAAATTCCATCGGTGGCCTTCTAAAACCCAACCACCACCCCCCCGTCGGTATGTTGGAACTTGATACATTGTGTCTTTCTGGGTCCAAGAAATCAAGCAGATTTCGTAGGGGCCTATTTCGTACCAACGCAGCGCCTTTTCACGGTGCTAAAGAATTGTTTTACGTGGCTGTGGGATACTACGTTTTATATACCCCCAGCAGAGAATAGGAAAGCGTTTTAACTAGCGGGGGAAGGGTCGGCCGTTGGGGGATATATCTGAGACAGGCTAAGACCCTAGGGGGTCAAAGGTGACAAAAGCCCAGCTGCAGACTGTCTGTGACGGCAGACAAGGTCAAAAGGCAAATGGAGGTTAGGACGGCTGAGCCAGACGACAGCTGAGCCACTCACATGCCACATGAGATAGGAAGTGGCCTCTAACCCACTGAGTTTATCCGGTCTGTTTGTGAGGTTGCTCTGGGATGCAAAGATCCATGATACTCCCAGATTATGCCGCTTATCCACCCGTAGAGTGACATAGCGACAGACATATCCCCCCCCCCCCGCATCTCCACGGCAAAAGGGCAACAGTAACGCAACTCCGCCATCTGCGCGACCGGCCTTCCCCCACCGAGGTGACAAAAGGGGACATTTAACGCAGGACCAGGGCCTGTCTGCTCCAAGACAATAGAAATTCAGGAGATATCCCTTCCTTCCTCCCCCAGCAGTATAACGCAATGTCCCGAGACCGTTGGACATAGTGGCCTACAGTTATTTGTAGACAGGACCCTCTAGATTGTAAGCTCTTGTGAGCAGGGCCCTCCTTACCCCTTGACTCTGTAAGTCAAATTAAGTTATATACTACTTGTTATGTCCTGTTCACCCGTTGTACAGCGCTACGTTATATGATGGCGCTATATAAAACAAATTAATAAGAAGACCGCATATACACAGGGATTAGTATGTGTGTCTGCACTCTCATTCTCCTACACAGACCCCCATTAATCCTAACACCGCAGAACGTAACAGCGGAAAGCCTGGAAAACGCATGCCGTTTTTAACCCAAACATAACCAAAAACATACTGTATCATCTAAAATGCAAGATGGATCCCATAAGCAGTCACAGAACATTTTTCGCTGCTTCCAGTAGAAATTCATTGGAACTTGGTCTTATTATCCACAAAATAGGGCAGAATTTGTAATTATACTTTTTTGTACGTAACGGGTCCAAACTGCGCTATTATTAGCACGGTTTGTCCTTTAAGTGTCCTCGATACTTAAATATTAATTCATCTCAAATCTTTATTGTGAGGGCCACATTTTGGGGTTTCGGTCTAAAACTAAAAAAAATGAAGCAGCCAGCAGAGATAGTTGATTGGTTGCTATGGCGACAGCATCTGTTTGTTGTTGTTTTTTTTTTTTTACCAATTTCCAGAAGAATCACTCTTATTTTTCTACAAATGTTTGAAACAGCATCCATGCATACAACGATTGGGATAGAATCTACCTTTGTCTTTTGGATAAAGGGCTTCCAGAACTTCTCCCGTCTGCTTTTCCTTCCTACATCTGGAATTCCAGATATTATCAGCAATTCTACAGATCCTGGAAACAAACAAAAACAAAAAAATACACATTTTTAACACCATTTTTCCCCCAAAACATGTATTTCATGCAAATAAATCCAAACTATGATTCCTTATTCTTGTGGAGGTTGGAAGTTTGTATCTCTTCCAAAGTGACAAGGTCCATGCAAGGTCCATGGAGGACAGAACCCGCATCTTAGTAGCATTATATTTAGCGTATTATAATGTTTTCATGATAAAAACAATTAATTTTAAAATGTTTATGCGAGTTTCACAATGACAGACTTCAAAAACTTGTTAGTGATGTCATAACTCTACAGATCCCCAACAATGATCCAGATCCATAAGATATGTTGATGGTAAATTAATCTCTTGGAAGCACCTTCATGTCAAGGTTTTTATGGAATGCTGGAAGAGAAAAACTCAATGTTCATTGACGTGACAATTAAGGGGATGATTTTCCTTAAACCTGTCCTGAAAGCAAAAAAGGGGGACATTATGGTATCTGGGATTTAGTGGTAAGACCGAATATGGCTTCATGGAGATGCCTCACCAGAACATGGCCCAAAGAGTTATAAATTGTAGACTTCTGCATTTGAAATCGTACGGATTTGAACTTTAATTAAATTTGCCAATTCGGTTAATTTGCACAAATGTCAGAAAACGAGGAGGGTCCTTAAACAACCTCCCCCCCCCCACGATTGGAGGTTGTCATTGAGGTGCTCGTTGAGGTTCAGCCCAGATGCCGAAGTGCTCCAGGAGGCCAGAAATCCAGCAAAGTTGAAGGAAAAAAAAATGCACTCTGAAACTACTGCCACAAAACTAGTATGTATACAGTGGGAAGGTAACATCTTGGGGTTTATTTACTAAACGGGGAGTTTGCGGGAGAGTTGACGGCTTCATTATGCTATATGTGTGCCAATCCGGGCAAGTTTCTCTCCTGGGATCAGCTTCTTTAACATTTATCCTCTTTCTCTTATACGTTCAGAAGAGCCATTCTCTAGTCTACATTTTTGAACGTTTTAGAACGGTTCTAGGTCTTCTCCTATCACAGAAGCTCGAAAGTGGAAGGTCCTCAGCTTTATCGAATACAATATTTAATATTTAAGGGCACGTACAGTTCCATACACCCTCATAAATGCTACATTTACACGGGGCTCTAGCTTTCGAAGTGACCTATGTAACATTTTTGGGGGTCGTCTAGGTATCTCTTGACCGTCCTCCAAGAATCAATGAGCAGAGATACAGATAAGGCGCATTACCTGAAGGTCTGTCTTGATCAGTAGGTCCCAAATCAGTAAACCCGCGCAGTTTTACGACGAAGAGAGGGGACATCTTCTCTCTACCTGCCAAAAGAAACGACGATACTTTAGAACTCAACGACGACAGGACGTATTTTTACCCCAAATGTATTTTCTAGAAAATAATAAATAAAGGTCTGACTATGAACAAGAACAAGGAATGAGATCATAGCACCAGAAATAGTTAATTCATTCATACGCTTCCAACTAATAAAAGAACAGATTAACCCCGACCCGCCACATTTACCCGACTAGAAGGCGGTAATGCGGACATTGACGAAAGGGGTTCATGGTCCAACACCTTGAGTGACCTGCTTATAATGCTCTGTAAAGAGAGATAAGGATATAGGGACACGGCGGCAGGCGGCTGATGGAATTAACATATAGTGGGTGCGTTGGGAAGGAGAATTGATATCGATTTATAACCGAGGCGCCCTTGAAGCGGTAATTTCGTCGTGATATTATTAGTAGGTGCTGAGTACTCACATTTCCCTGATAGAATAAAATTTACTCATCAGCTTTTTTTGCAAGTTCAAACTTTTCCTTTCCTGTTTTTTTTTTTTTTTTTTCGTGGGATAACGGTGTATGCGGAGTTAATTAATTCCCCAAAGGGGCGTCCTTATGATTTTTTGGGGGACCCCGAGCTGTATGATCGTCTCCTATGATCCTTCTAACAGGAGGAGAGGTTACTGGCCGAGCTCAGTGTAACGAGATAGTTTTTTTTTATATATTTTTTTTTTTTTTTACTTTTTTTCTCTCTTCCAAAAAAAAAAAAAAAAAAAAAAGGACTGTCGGAGCGTATGAACTCGTCAGACTAGTTTTTTTTTTTATAACACAGAGGAGGCTTTGAGGGCCCCTCTGGCTGGGAAAGGGGTTTAAGGAAGAACTTTTAAGACGCTGAAAATCCTCAAAATGAACCTGAAAATATGAATATGAGAAAAAAAAATGCAAGCTCAGCTCTCTACCGGGGGGGGGGGGTGGGGGGGTCAATGATTTCCAAAACGCAGACGGTAAACTGGGGTCTCGGTGGGCCGGGGTATGAGGAGCAGGTGAAAGTAAAGTTATTGCAGATTTCAGGCTAATCCTTTTCCTTATCCCCTTTTCCTCCGCTTTTCTCTCTCGCTGTATAATCCTATCGATCGCTCTTCTTTTACCTCCATTCACTTTCTCTCCAGAGTTTCTTTAGATTACCCCCTCCGTCCCTCTGTTACCCTTTCACTCCTCAACCAACCTATCCACCCCCCCCTCGCTTTTCATTCTACCTCTGTTGCATCTCCCTTCTCTCCCCCTATCCTCTGTATCTCCCTGTTTCTCTCCCTTTTTGCTTGGAGAGGCTGCGTTGGCGCATGGCCAAGGAAAAAAATTCCATCTCCTGATCCAGTGAAAAGCCGCAGGGAGGGAGAGACAGAGAGAGAGAGAGAGAGAGGGAGAGAGAGTGGATGGGGGGAGGGAGAGAGACATAGGGGGAGGGGAGAGGTGAGAGGCAGAAAAGGGGGGACACAAAGAATGGAGAGGCACAGAAATAAAAAAAATCACCGAGCATTGGGGAGGAAGAAAAGAAGGACGGATCATGTAGTCTAGGCAGATTCAGATGGGGTGTCAGACATGTCCAAAGACAGCCGTACCCAAAAACAGAGCAGCAGAGTAATATTGGCCGCCCCCCTCTGTATGATGAGGGGGCCACAATTTTTTTGTTGTATTTGGACTACAACTTCTAATATACTTAGCCAACCAATCACACGCTTCCTCGCGCTTCGGACATTGCTCAGGGGGCTAGTTAAACAGCCTGACACCTTAGGAACGGGGTAGCTGGTTCCTCTCTGCAGACCCCCGGGGCAGTCGAGAGGTTATTACCGCTCAGGACCCCGCTCTAGTCCCCGGGCTCGCCTTAATACATCCTGAACTTGTGCCGGTACTAAGCATGGTCATCGCTGGGACGCCAGCACGATCCCAACATTTTCTTTATACACTTTATGCCCCCATTCAATGGAGGCATTTAGACCCGTGGCGGGCACGGAGTATTTAATTAGGGAATGGAAATGATTTATATAGAGAGAATAACGTAAGGATGTGGAAATTACAATATATATAAGGAATTATGGGTCAGTGTGGGAAAAAATGGGATATTAATACTATGAATTAACACGTTCTAGAGCAGTGGTTCTAGACCTAGTGCTCGAGGCGCACTAACAGAGGGTTTAGTATCCGCCATGTTCTATTTCAATAGGGAGATTAAAAAACAACAACTGGGTCGTTGAGTATTCTTTGAGAACTGGGTCGGGAACCCTTGTTCTAGAGCAAACACTCTATAGAAGGAGCTGATGCTCTACAGGGTAACAAATCCCGCAAGTAGCTCATTAACGGGTATAGGATTATAGTGCAGGGGTAATGCCAAAAGGGGAACGGGAGCAAAGGTTTGCCAATGAGAGGTCCTCTGGCCGCAGAATTAGAGTTAATAAAACAGAACCGACCACGGCAACGGAATTCGGGTTCCCAGCATGCTCAGTCATAAAGGGTTAAGCGGGGGGTGGGAAGGTGGTAGAAGGTGTATTCCTCAGCACTCTGCAGAGTGAGGTTTCGGGACGCGACGCTCTGCGGAGTATGCTGCTTGCCGAGGATACACTACTGTGCAAAAGGTTGTGCAAGCAGAATGACCGGGGTGAGACTGGAGGAACAGAGCCGGGGAAGATGTTTGGTTCAGATGGGAATAGCCAGACAGGATCTTTCTAGGACAGAGTGAGGCTAAATATAGCAGGAGGTAGTGGGGGGGGGGGAGCGAGAGGCAGGAGCAGAGGGACAGAAATGAGAAAGGCAGGAGATGATGATAGAGCTGGGTAAGGGATACTGAGACGAGACAAGGGAGGGGGTAAGAGGAGAACTGCACTGATACACAGGGCTGTGCCGCCTGTCCTTGGATAACTCTGGCACACAAGCACTGCCTCCTCTGATGGCCAAAGCGCTATCATTCATTTATTCACCCCTGGGGTACCGGGGTTAACTCTTAAAGTGCATTCAAGCTCTACGAAGCCAACGCCAGCTGTGGGCAATCCCTTCAGAAGATTCAGACTGCTTCCATAGTCCCCAGTAGCCACTGCCCCCCCCCAATGACCGCATCATTGGAGTGCTATCTCGCAGCAGCCGGGATGGCACTGCCTGTCCTTGCCTACATTGGGGGAATATTTATGCCTAGTTTAATTGCTCGAGCCCACTCGCTGCCAGTTATGCGGCACGTTCGTCCTCTATCCAACGTTCTACCTGCTGCGGAGGGGAAATGTCTTTTCCCCTAAAATGTTTTAGCAGTTCAAGGCAGGACATGATATTTTCTTATCGTTTTCCTAAATTACCCTGACTCATATCTGAATCGGACCATGCTGCCCACCCATTTGAGGCAGAAGGGTCCACCTTTTAGCTACACAGGTTCTGCTGGGTTCTTCAAGTGGTGAAGATGTGCAGCCTTTTCAATGGTTCCTTAAGTAACCCATCCCTACGCGTCGGGTCCCTGTTCGGATGAATTATTGAGTAAAATGTCTGCAGCCTTCAGACGTTCCGTAACCGAATCTCATGGTCCGACCTGGCATTTCCTCGTCTTGTCTACTCGCTAGACAGGTGAACATTCTCAAAAGCTCTATTATCCTTCATTATGTTGATTTTTTATCTGTTCAACATGACAACAGTTTGTAATTATTTACAGAAAAATATTTTTGTTTTTAACGTGCATCAGTAAAATGACTACATCAGCTTCCAATGCAGCTGACTATCATCTGACAAAAGACAAAGCGAGAGGAGGGCATCTGGGCTCCTTGGGAGTAAAGAGGTTAACCCGGGTCTGCAGCAGGATATAAACATCTTAACAGTATGTGATGTAGCAGCAGAATCTCCCGGCAGCTCTTCCTGCCCTTATCCTGCTGCCCCATATAACCCCATATCGGAGGGGAAGCAAACTGACGAAACATGACGGTGGAGTCCTAGCATGCTTCAGTAAAGCCCATACCATTACATGAGTCCTCCATGAGTCTAACCATTTGAAGACCATACTGTCTAGGCTTGCGAGAAGCCCTAGAATCAGTATATAGGTTCCAAAATCTCTTACAACCTATCTAAAGAATGTTATGTTGTATTATTACAACTCTTACTGGTTTTCAAGGAGTTATGGCCAAGAGACGCTCAAAAGGCGACCAAACCGTGTGGCTCGCAAAGTTACAAAACGAACAATGCAACATATTAAACGAAGCCTGTAAGTTAAATAAAATTCCATTAGCGACCACTTAATAATATTATCGGGTGGGCAACCAGTGGATTTGAGTTGCTGCACGCGCCTTAACAACTCCCTGACCACCAAAGGTTAGGCGTTACCTTTCTTTGTCCACTGCAGTTACATTGTTACTAGCCTCTGTAACTCTTTGTCAAGTACCTAACCAATGAAGCTATCCTATACCTGTCCGACCTTCCTCCTTACCAACGTAGGGGGAGAATTAGTAACTAATTACCAATGACCTATCATTATTGTTTAGTCCTAGTTGTAGTAAATGTATGGCCAGTCCTAGAGGCACCAGCAGGTGTGACTGTTATCTGTTACATGTAGCAATAGAAGCTCTACTGAGCAACTTCTGTCCAAGCCAGAGCCTCCAGGACTTAAGGACAAGCAGACAACGGCCCAGTGCTTCTAACTCTAAGAAGAAGAAGACCTTATTCTATTCTTGAGCTTTTTGAGACAAAGCTTAGGGAAATATAAATGTTTTAAGAGATGGTGGTGAATATTCAGGATTCATACATGAACATCTGATGAGATGCCCGTGACCCTTGGTTTGGCTTACTCTTAGTGGCCCTTTCATATATAGTCAATGTCCACCAAGCCATCGTGAACAAGGGTTCACAAAGCAGCCATCTTGAATTTCATAGACAATACGTGTCTACCGAGTATAAATTTTATATTTTATTTATTAGCCTCTGGAGATAAAGTTATTAATAAAATACGGTCTATCGACGACATTTTTATTTCCGCGATTATGTCCTTCCGATCGTTTCCCGAGAAACTTTACAATGCCTCTACATATAATGCAACTAAACAGTAAACCTTATGGGTCATGAACAATGACTTAGCTATTAACCCTTAAAACCCATTATATTTCGCCCGGAGAGTTAGTCCTTTGAGCTATTTAACTATTCAATAGCCGGAAGGACGGGTAACATTTTGTTTCTCACCAGCTTGCTTTCTTTACTGACAATACAAGGGTTAAAAGAACCTTGGGTCACCTTGACAGCTCCGGAAGGTTTGTTATCACTGCCACGTTACTTGAAATTTTCAGTGTCATTAACCAGACCCATCTATTTTTAGAGGCTCATTAGGATCCCCGGTACGTTTTAATTCATCAAACCCTTCGTTGAGGCACCGGCCTACATCCATTTCCATTGCTGACTGGTTCCTAGAGGTAACGGGTGCGGGGTGGTGTCCCTTTAATGATACAATGTATCCCTTAATCATTTCTGTTCTTAATCTATTCATGGGTATTCTCTACTTTGTCAGGCATGCCATGTCTGCCCCCTTTCTGTTGGCTCTGTCTAGATCTATTCCTTCGGCCACTCATCAAAAGGAGATGAGAAACTTGGCTGCCCACCCGAATGGGTGAAAGAGACCCCCATGTACCCGGCTCTTTGTAAAGTGATGGTATATGAGAGGGAGGTGCCTCCCGGCATCCATCGCACCTGATTCCTGGATGCTGTCAGCAGGGAGTGGGGGAGAGTTTGGGGGACTGTAAGGGTATACCGGTGGGTGGAGAATGGTTTGGGGCCTGTAAAGGAATAGTAGATGAGGAGGAGTGTTTGGGGGCCTGTAAGGGAATTGCAAAGGTTTAGGAGTGTTAAGAGGGAGGAATAGCAGAGGGGGGGAGGAGTGCTTGAGGCCTGTAGGGGAATAGAAGATGGGGGGAATATTTGGATTAACTGCGAACAGATGAAAGAATCGGGGATTGAATGAGAGATAGGGTGGGGGGGAGATGGCGTGACTTTAAGGGGTCTCTGAGCGAATGTGGGGAATCAGGGGCATTATTAGTAAGAGGGATCCCACGGGATAATGAGATGATTTAGGAGACCGGATTAAAAGTGGCGGGATTTGGGTAATTTGCCTGTGCGTTCTTATAAAATGAGGTCAGAGGAAGCTTTTTTGGCACATTTGGGCGAGGGCGAGCTAAATGGGCCATTTTGCTGAAACAGAACTGGGTGGGGAGCACTGACCATCGCCCCCATCGTCCGTGGGGCGTCAGCCCGCTCATGCGGCCGTTATCGAAACCTCTATATAAGTGACAGGAAAGGGTTAATGCTGTAGACCCCATGCGACATCCATGCAGGGCCTCTGGTGCAGGGGCTGGAAATGTGCTGCAAAACCATGTGATGCTCTGCAGCACGGGTTACATTACGGCTGCAGCCCCATGCGGCGCGGGGCTGGCGTGAAGCTCTGCACGGATTCTGCAGCCGGAGACGGCGGCTGTAATACTCTGCAGATCTGCCCCTGGTTAATGTTGCTTTGCATGCCCCCCCCCCCAGTGTTGCAGAATAAGGGTTAACGCGGTGCGTAGGGGCATGTAGGCAGTTAGCGGTGCAGTCCCCTCTCCAGGCCTCTCTCTAACGTGAAATAAAGATGGAATGCAATGCTTACCTCCCTGGCAGGGATTCAGCCTCCCAGCCGGGCTGCCATGTAACAAGATGCTCTGTGTGTCTGTCTCTTTTCCTCCTCGAGGCGTTCTCTTGCTAGCGCTCTCTCGCTTGCTGTTTCTGTCCCTCAGCTCAGCTATTTGTCCCCTCTTGTGCGTTTCTCTTTCCCGCGCTCCCCTCTCCTCCAATACATCTTTTCTTCTCTTTCATCCTCTAGTGCTCTTCTCCTTTTTTTAATACTATTTCTTTTTTTCACCCCTCCGTCTCCTCATTTTATTACGCCCCAAATCCCTATGCTCTCTCTCTCTCTCTCTCTTTTTTTTTCCTTTCTCTTCTCCCTCCACCCTTCCTGCCCTCTACATTTCTTCTCCCTCCTTTCTCCATCTCTATCTCTCTTTTTCTCCCTCCCTGTGACTTCTCTATGCTCTCCTCCCACTTCCCTCCCAGTGTTCCCCTCCCCTTCCCTCGCTCTCTTGCCTTTCTCTCTCTCTTTTTTTCCTTTACCCTATCTTCCTTCCTCTGTCCCTCCCTTCTGCACCTCGCTTCATGCACCACTCCTGCATTCTTCCCCATGTTCCTTCTCCAATGCCACTGTCCCTCACTTCCTTCCCTCCTTCTTTCTATTTCTTTCTTTAATACCCCTCATTGTTCTACTCTTCTCATCCTTTTTTTGCGTTCTCTCTTCCACACGTCCCTCCTTTCCCCTCCATCCGTCTTTTAACCTTCATTTTTCCTCTAGCGTCCCATTCCTCCCGCTTATTCCATTTTCAGTGTCCCCCATTGTATCTCCTTGTGTAACCATTTCTATTTAAGTGACAGTTTTGACCTTACTTAACCCTTTAAGTACCCAAGGGGGCGAAGAGCACATTTCTCAAGGGGGTAAAGGAAAATTGCTCAAGAATCCGCCATATTTATATCGCAAATGTATCTATATCCCATCGTTTCCTTAAACGCATTCCCCCTTTTCATATTTATTGTTACCCCCCCCACACACAGATTTATCTCCATCGCTATTTAATTTGGGGACAAAAGAAATCCGGCGAGCTTTTAGAATCTGGAACCAAGCAGTGTCTGTCTCTGTTACAGTAACCCCCTTTTTCCTTTGTAATCAAGCCCCCCAATCTGTAATCCCAAAAGCCCCCCCACAACAAAGTCGACACGTCTAGCGCTGCATATTTTTTTATACATCAGACCCGCTATTCTTTATCACACTGTTTTCTTAATCAGAATTTTTGGGATATTTTGTTTCATTTTGTTTTTTTTCCGCCTTTATTATTATTATATTTTTTTCTCTGTATATTAAGAGATCAGATCCTCTAGCAACGCCTTTTACATATTTTCTGTAAATAAAATTCTGCGTATTATCGAAAAACGCTTGCATTTCTGAATTTTTTTTTTTGCCCTCCCGCAAGCCGGGGGATAAAGACTGCAGAGGTGGTGGGAACCGGCAATTCGGAGGTTAATCTTCCCTCTCGCGGGAGGTCACTTTGGGACGCTGAATATCTGTTTCATGTCCCCGCCCTGCTGCAAAAATCTTGTCTCCGCCAGGCAGATTATCTTGCGTGGTTAACCCTCTCCCTTCCGCAGCGTCCTCACAATGGGGGTTTAGCTGCCACCTGCCACCTTGTCTCGGACAAAATAAAAACCCCATTTCGGCGACTTCATAAAATTTGTCGCGAGGCAATAAGGGAAGGGCAGTCGTGAATTACGAAGCACATTGTCACGCTGTATATTTAGGCAAAGTGCCAAGCTGCAATCGTGTGCTAGACAAAAGAGGAATGCGGGTCCTATTGGCGCATCTTGTTTTATATAAATATATTTTTCCGCCCCGTGGTGCCTGAGCTGGAGAGGTGTCCCGTTCTACGTTACATTCCGGTGCCTGTAGGCTGTCCCCGCACCCATAGCTCATGTATTAAGCACCGCTGTCCACCTTTCGGCCACTCCAAACTATAAGAGCCATAAGACCCCGCTGCCCCGGCTTTCCATTTGCCCTCCCGACGGGCAATCATTTTCAAATTAACCCTTTACGCTCTGAATTATGTTCTTATGCTTGAAATATTACCCTTAACGCCTCGGATTCTAAGTTCCGGCGCCCTTTTGCGCGTTCGTTTTACACGTTGGCATCCGAATTTCTTTTTTTTGCGCAAAACGGGCATTCAGGAGTCGGCCATTTTGTACAGTGCAGTGCATTGTGGTCTATGTAGTTCGTCTTGTAGACGTTTTAAAGTAGTTTACATTCTGCACTTGTTCCTTAACTCATTATTATTCCCTTTGCACATGAGGCTGCTTCAAAGAGATCTCAACAAACTCCGCGAGCGCTTTTAAGCCTATTTCTTACGGCCGTCTAATATGGCCCGCGTAGTCAAAATGGATTCAATATCGGCTAAGATGGAGCGCGGTTTATTTTTACCCAATTAGATTTTTTCCCCCCTATCTGTGTCTATAAGTAGAGACGCCTTCTTTATCCGGCACAGGATTTATTGTCTATTTTCTTATCTCGTTTTCTGTTTTTCTTTCTTATCTCCTTTTCTTCTTTTCTCTTTCGTGAACCTGAAATAGAACGTTAATAAATACATCTATTTTAATTTTTTTTTTTTTTGAAATTTAAAAACAATTTTATTTCGAGGGCATCCAGGGCAAAAAAAAAAAATTAGGAAAAAAAAAATCCCTCGAAGGAAAATTTTAACAAAAAGTTTAAAATAGGAAGTGGACGAGTTAGCGAATAAAAAAAAAAATAGATTCAACTCATAATATGAAAGAAAAAAAAATATATAAAAAATAAAATTGTCTAGCATTAAAAAAGTTAAAAAAATATTTAGTATAGCGCATCTGGTATTTGATGGCTCATTTAAAAGAGACTATGCGGCATCTCTATGCATTTCCAATTATAGTCGTTGGAAACAAACACTTTATAGATTTGTTTTTGTCGTTGTCTCTTAAAGACGACCCGTCGACAGAAAATGACGGTAATCGATAACGAAAAAAAATGGCATTATTTCTTTATTTTCAGCGTATAAACAGTATATTCCTCATCATTTACAGCTAATTGGTTTCAGCCGACGGTATAGATCTCTCCTTTTTATCTCTTCTTCAACTGGTTCTGGACATCATACAGGGGACAGGTTGGTCCCCCCCTTACTTGGCCGGCGGAAATGCCACCCGCCGTGTCCGAGCTGTTGTGGGTAATGATGTAGAAGCAGACAAATTGTTAGCTAACGATCTATTGGCCACTTTTTTTTTGTGGCTTCCTGGTCTGGAACGTGAGGCTCGAGTTATTATTCTCCAACCTTTCCTTGGCATCTCCATTCTCCGACCACCGCTTCTTGTCCATCTTGGTCAAGCCCAACCATGACGAAGGAGGACCTGCTGGTTGGCTCTAGAAGAACGGATGAATGTTCATTAAGCGATGTACGGCACACGTTATTTGACAATAATAGGCTTCTCGATGGCTCTCTAGCTTTTCCTACGAGTTTCTAAAACGTAAATTGAATTTACGACAAATTCCATCAAATTCGTCGCCGTGGAAATCCCCGCCAGCGTGCCAATCAGCTGTATCCGTGGCGTATCCTGCTGGCTTCCCCCACCACTTTAATATGTCTATATCATTACCTAACGCAGGAGAAAATGTTAATCCTGCTGTGAGTACACCGATACAACTAGTCAGGGTGGAAACGGACGCGGGCAGCCATCTTAATAAGCCTACATGCGCGCTTACATTCCGCTGCTGTTTATTAGCTTTTTTATTCTCAATAAATTATCAAATATCCTGAACTATTGTTTTTTTTAATTTATTTATACAAAACAAACAGATAGGTAAGGGGAACCTTAATTTCCGCATTTAATGATGGTGAAGATGTAGCCCAAAAGGGTTAGACGATCAAAATTGTACTTTTAAGAATATGAATTATTTTATTTTATTTTTATGATTTTTTTTTTTAGTTTAGTTTTTAATTTATGTTGAATTTTATTACATAGCTTAGAATTCTAGTTTTTTACCACGCATTTTTTCATTAAAACCACATTCTCCGTGAGGCTCTTTATATCATCTGGGTGACCTTCTCCAAAGGACTTGGTGACCACTGGTGGTCCGGGGACCATGGCTTGTAAACGGTTAGTTTAAAGGACCATTTAACATCTAAAACAGATCAAGAAATTGTATTCCAGTTCCAAAGTCTGGTGGCTTGAGTTTCTAACGTAGACCGGCGCTAGCGCCGTAAAAAATCCTGCAGGACAAACTCCGAATATAGAATATTCTCTGGAGGGTCATTATTGGTGGTTCGTTTCATATTTTTGTGTCCATCTACCTTATACATCATCATGATTTGTAGTATTTCAGCTGTTTTATGGGATATGTTTAGATTTTATTATTGCCAGCCCATCACAATACATGATTACTTTTTCTGAGCCGAGCAACGGCGTTCCGGGGAATTCAATAACCGTGGAATGATTTGGCCAATAAATTTTGCGGCCCTTATGGAATACTCTTTGAATGAAGTACTCTGATGTTGGAGTCGTCCGTCATTCTTAATTTCAGCTGTAATAACTTCGCCATGCTGAACAGATCAACTACTAGGTTTATTTTTAAGAGACTGTCCGATACACAGGGTCGGACTGGGGTTGACTAAACAGCTTTGGCACTTTAAGGCCAGCAGCTGCCGAATGACCTACAGGCTCACGCGGCATGTGGCCACACTGACCCAGTTGGTAAATATGTGGCCCTAATGCCAGCTGGCCAGTCCAGGTCTGGCAATGTATATACGGGGGCATCAATGGCTCGGAGATGGGGGATCAGCTGAACATTTCTGACATATTTATCAAGTGCAAAAGTATTAAATTTGATGCAAGTGCCGTAAAAGGCCAATTGGACGTTCCTTCTCTGATGGTAGCTCTTTGGACTAGGCTTATACCTTCATTGGCTCGATTAAAATGGATAGAGTGAATCTTATTATTATTATTATTATTAAATACTGCTCCCTTCGCCTTCTCAAGTTGTCAGTTTTAATGTATTGCTTATTCTCACTCCTATTGTAATAGCGCTACGGAACCTGCTGGCGCTATATAAATCATATCGAATGTAATGTAAATAATGGATGGCTTCATAAACTGTACTTACCATAGATGGCCAACAGATGGCGATATAAAACCGTTACTGTAGTCTCACACCCTTCGAGCGCCTCGAGGAAAGATCTGGAAAAAAGAGCGTTTAGGTGAACAGTCATATGCAGAAAGGCATGGATTTATAGTTCCTTGGATTCAGAAATAAATATTTTTAAATATATTTGAGGTTTAAACGATCTCAGATACACGGGATTAACAGCAGGTGAAAAATAACAAAATACGAAGACTTTAAGGTGTATGCAATCATTCCTGCAACCTAATGCTGTTTTGTTCTTTTCCGCTAAAGAACAATCTGGTCTTTTAAACCATGAACTGGTTGAATGAACTCAGACAGCCCACAGCTTGGACCGTTCCCAGATCAAAGCTGATTCCGTAAAGAGCTGAAGGGTTCCATCCGACATCATCTCACGTTCTGAAACCAGCAAGCAGTCTGAAAATATTTCTAGAATCAGATTAAAAATAAGTTTTCAAAAATATCGCTCTGTTTTCTTTTTTGTAGTTTTTACCCCCATAATATGTTTTCAGGCAGCTGCACGTTAACCATTTGTATAAATTCTCTGTCTGTTACCTAAGCCCCGATCTACTAAACAAACACCTCGGCTCCTTATCATACTGCCTGTGGGAAACAATAGAATGACTCTGTCTTATTCACCCAGCCGGACACTCTGACTAATGAAAAGGGAAAGTCACCCAAAATATCACATGAAGGACAACAAAGGCTATTACTGAATTCTAAGCGCTAACTCAGTTTGTGACATATTTTATAGTGTTTTGGACCAACCACAGAAATTATAAATGAAGTTTCAACATTTTTAGGAATTTTTTTTCATTATGTAGACATATATTGCTTGGCATTAGTTGCTTATACTCAAAAAAAATGAATTTACACAATTTAACATCTTCTTGTTCCGGATTAATGGCAAATCTGTTGAGGCTTTGATTCAGATTAAACTATGCTGACTAAATAAATGCAAATTAATATATATTATCATTAGGGGACAGGAGTAATAACAAACTGAAAATGTCAATTTGCTACCCCTAATTAACCGGATTATGTGTGCTAGAGAGCTAAGTGCATTCTACTAACTGAACAGTAGGTGGCGACAAATTACACAGCATTTGAGCTGGTTAGCTAGAACAGAACCTGCAGACAGATCAGACCCATTTAACCCATCCAGTTCTTCTGAATTAGGAA
This sequence comes from Spea bombifrons, assembly GCF_027358695.1. Taxonomy (NCBI): domain Eukaryota; kingdom Metazoa; phylum Chordata; class Amphibia; order Anura; family Pelobatidae; genus Spea; species Spea bombifrons. The sequence continues at coordinate 30,548,122 of NC_071098.1, forward strand.
GCCTCTCTCTCGTCATGTAATCCCAGACAGACTTGATGACGTTGATATCAGGGCTCTGTGGGGTCCATATAATCCCTTCCAGGACGCCTTGTTCCTCTTTAAACTAACTGAAGATAGTTCTTAATGGCTTTGGCTGTATGTTTGGGGTCATTGCAGATGTAACTTTGGGGTCAGTCAGATGCCTCCTTGATGGTATTACATGATGCATAAGTATCTGCCTTTAATTTTGAGCAAATCCTCAACTCCAAACGGAGGATGAGACTTAGTCCATGACCAGAACATAGAGATCAAGCAGGGGAGTAATTTGTTACGAGGGCATGGTGCTCCCTGCAGCACCATGTGGGGCTTTGTAAATTAGTGTGAGGATTCTTAATAAGGAGCCAGTAGAGAGCTTCACAGAGTGGGGAAGCAGAAGAAGAGCATCATGTAAGGAAGATAACCCTAAAGGTAGCATTTTGAATGGATAGCAGAGGAGTCGAGACAACGGGATGCAAACCAGAAGAGTGTTGCAATAGCCAAGGCGGGAGATAATAAGATAATTAACTTTTGATGCTTCTTGGGTGAAGGATGTTCAGAGACAAGTGCGCCTGTAATAATAATAAATAATAATAATAATTCAGAAGCTGAGAAGGAAACTGACCACACGATTTTAAAAAGGGAAAATGCACCAAAGGTTAAGTGGGTGAAGTTAAATGTCACATCCCCCACTATACTTATATAGTGTGTGTATATGTAAAAGTGTGTAGTGTTAGAGTGGCTGTGTATGTGGCTGTGTGTGTGAATGCATGCATGTATGTGTAAGGTGTTAGTATGGGTATATGTATGTATGTACCTATGTCTAAAGAAACAGAATCCGGCAGCAGGAGACAACGCTTGCTAAACTCTGATCTCGAGATGTCCTGTGATTTCCACCAGAAGAGTGATCATACCTGGAAACATGGTGTTCAGAGCTATCCCTAAATACATGTGAGTGTTATTTTTTCGGTTGATGTGTTCGATGTAGGGCTGTTGCTCATCATAGATGACCCGTTGGACCGGATGTTTACGAGCGATGCCAGCATCTACTGCCAACCGAGGGAGGTTGCTTGGAAATGGTGCTGACATTTTCACTGCTCCCCACCCAAAGCCGAACTACAAGACGTGCTGTGACCGTGGCTATGGAGTCATTTAAAGGTTAAATGTCCGGCCTATGTCTGTACGCAGTAATGGTGATTGGCAGAGGGCAAGTGTTGGTTGGCGAGCATTTGGCAATGACTACTTCCAGGCTGGGCACGGTAATGACTTCCAAAACCAGTTAGGCCGTTAAAAACACATTTCCGGTATTTTGTGTTTTTTTATAACTTCTCTCGCTCTGGGAGTTAGGCGTTCTTCACGTTCTCACGTTCTTAACTTCTTTAACCGCAACATTGCCAAAAACAAATCTGTTTAGGATCTTTGAGGAGATTCCAGACTTTTCAAGTGGCCAAACGCGCCCCAATTCTAGATTCTATGTAAATACCGAGAGATGCTTTGACGTTCTTCCATGATACGGGATGCGGGAATGTGCAGAAGTCACTAAAAATAACATCACAACGAGCAAGGTCAGAGTCGTAAAAGTGGGTGACTAATGCTTGGACCAGACTGTGTCAGTAATAACCTCTCTGCAAGCCGGTGCGTGCTGTACATGCGCATCCACTCCTTCATGGTTTGGTGAGTAGGCCTATAGTTTTAGGGGTTAATCGGGGAACCCACCCAGTGTTTTGGGGCAGATCCTAGAAGTTACTTAATGTCTGCGGAGGAAGTGAGTTGGCAAATTAATTGCGACCAACCCAGAGTTAAAATGCTGCCCTACGTCCCCAACGTTTGCGCATGGTCTCCGATCTATTTAATTGTGTCTACAACTGTTACAAGATTAGTTAAAGGGACGCTCCGGGGTCCTAGGCAGCCTTCTTTGGGGGAAATCGCAGCTGAATGTCTCCTAAGGGGCAAAGTTTCACTCCTTATGCCACCATGGAGCCTTCTACGCACTTACCGGTCGCTGCTTTATAGAGCCCTACTGACACTAATATAGTAGAAGGTTTGGTATCATCAAAGACCCCTCCGTGTCTTGGTTTTTAGGACACGATAGACCCTTCTGGGTCGTTGAGTGGTATGATTTCCTCTATTTTATGTGTTTCTCTGGGGTGGAATTTCCATTTCTTTCCCCAAATTATGAATGATGATATATTCATTTTAATTAATATGAATTAATTTGGTCACTTATCCAGTAAACTCTTACATCATTCGTTTATACAGATCGTCGGAAGGATCCTCCGAGCAAATTAAGAATGTAATTGACTCGCATCAAATGTAATTATATTCAAATTTTAATTATTACTAGTCGTTCATTTTATTTATTAAAGGGAGGGGACTCCCTATTACACAGCTTATATTTTTATACAGGGGTATAAATTGGCTAAAAAAATATGTTTTTTTCGCCACTATTTTCTTACCTCATCCAAGGCCTTTAAAGGTTTTTCAAACGCTAATTTGTTAGTAATATCTTAATAAATATTTTCTGATATATGAGTTCAGGCTGCCATACATCGGCCCCCGTCTATTCTGCCCTGCTGTAAAGAATGTGTGGCTTTGTTTATATAGATAGACGTGGTAGAGATATCCCTTGCATTAAGGGAGGTAGATAAGTGGAACAGCCTCCCAGCAGAGGTGGTAGAGGGTAATACAGTGAGGGTATTAAACATGCATGGGATAGGCATATGGCTCCTGAATCTAAGACGAGACCAACGACTGATGAAGGTCTTTACAGCAGGAGAAACGGGCGACTAGACGGGACTTCTACGTTTTATAAAAATAAAATAAAAAAATAATTATAAAAAATGTATAAATATATATTAAAGATATAATAAAATTCTACATTAAAAATGAATAAATTATTGGATTAATACAATTAATAATCCTCTGGGACTTTTGAAGAGGAAATTCTTTTTTTTTTGAGCGATAAGAAGTCTGGGCTCGGTCTACTAAGTGGCAGAGGACACAGAATGTGTCGGAGGGGTAACGGGTGACTTACCGGGGCGGCTGCTCCGTGCGCCTAAAAGTACATGGCAGGCGGTGGGAGATTCAGCGAGAGACCGAGTTACAAACACAATCCCAAAGGCTCTTTTAAAGCCGGGCGGCTCGGTGATGTCACATTTTAGTAAGTGGCCCAGAATGTCCTTGAATGAAGGTTAACACCCCGTTTCACACCCTGAAAACGCTCGTGTTCTGCGGATATTCTAAACAACAAAAAAAGGGTTTATTAATTAAATTATCAGGGAAGAATGACGGATTTTACTTTACTGAGAGGGAGGTAGATAAGTGGAAGCGCCTCCCAGCAGAAGTGGTAGAGGGTAATACAGTGAGGGGGCTTTAAACATGCATGGGATAGACATACGGCTCCTGAAACCAAAGGCTGATTATGGTTAAACCGTGAATAAATCAGACACATTTTAATGTTATATGTTACACGTTATAAAAAAAAAACGCTTTCAGAATGACAAGTATTTTGTGACCGTGAAAATGTTTTAATTATATTTTGTTCATATGAAGAAGAGACTTTTGAGGTCTTAAAATACTGAGTAACATCACACCACATCATATCACAACCACAAAATGAATAAATGTCAATAATAATAATATGTCATATAGAAATAATGCTAATAATAACAATCATAATAATAATAATCATAATAATAATATAATAATAATCATAAAAAGGATAATATATTATTAATAATAATGATAATAGAATAATAATGATAATAGAATAATAATGATAATAGAATAATAATGATAATAGAATAATTTAATAATATCATGTTTTTGTGTTACTGTCCCTTTAATTCCAGCATCCCGCTCCATCCAGGCAGTGGGCGGGGCTTTGATTACAGGCTGCATTCTGATTGGCTGTTCAGTCTCCCTCTTCCCTGTCTTAACTGCCTTCTTTTTCCCTCGCCTTCATTTTGTTTTCTGTGTTTCTGTCAGACACGCCGGAGGCTCTGTCCTGCCGGGGAGAGGCCTGTGGGCCCCACACCACTTTTACCTTATTTTACTTTAATTAGGGTTTTTTGGAAGGGTTCCGTGGAAACCAGAAAATAGAAAATACTTAACTTTTTTTTAAAATGCTCCAGGGCCCCCAATCTCCTTAATGCGGCCTTTACATTCACCGCACCTTCTCTGAGGCGATCTTTATTTGTTTATTTATTTACTAACAACAGAAATTAGATTTGTTTCTTTCTTTTTTTGTTTTGCAAATATTGAAAGTTAAGCTTTTACTAGATATTTTTATCTAGCCACTCGTTTACTCCCATTCTACAAAAACAATAATAATAATATTATGAATAATATTTAGAAACAGAGCATTCCAGTTTCAGCATTAGATTAACCCCTTAATGATGGAGGAGCAGGCGAATTCTATGTGCTCTATAGCCATGTGCCACGCGTGTTCGCGTTACACAGAAGCCACAAGGCCAAAATAGTTGAAAACTATATATTTTCAGTGTCATATTAACCCTTGCTTCCTAAATTATCACTTCATTACAATATCTATTAAATACATCACGATATGTCGTGATTGATATATCCGTTGATTGGCCCTGATGACTAAATACCTATATATATATATATATATATATATATATATATATATATATATATATATATATATATATATATGATGTATATATTGACGGAATGTTTTGGGAAATCATGTAAATTTTAGCTTTTATCTTAATTAAAACCCCAAATTACTAAATCTGGGCAAGCCGACAGAATTAAAGAGATACGGGCGCTGTTTGAGAAAACATGTTTAAAAATCATTTTCCTGGTTTTAAACTATTAGTAATTTACTACATCATTTGAGCTCATTTATGGTTCCTAAATTTTGCTTTGAACGTTTAATGACCATAATTATATTTAAAATAAATATATATATATATAAATATATAAATTCAGGCTGCAGTGACATCTGGGATTAGTCTAGTTTACGAGAATATATATTTTTTCTTATTTTCCTTGATCCTTATGGTTAATTCGTACTGCCATTACGGAATCATACCACCCAACAATCCCTGTTTTCACTGAAAAGTCCTGATTTTTGGGGCAGCTGCCTCATGCTCCTGCTTTTGCGGGTGGTGGGGATAATGGGCCAGTTGGAAAGAACTTCTGATGTTTAATATGAGTTGAGGATTGTAGGGAAGTGTTGGGGGTTATGCTAATATGCTAGGAATTCCCTTGATCTGTCTGAGATAGATTCAGAGGGGTCTTGGCTTTCTGATGCCTTTATACATTTGTGTGGCTAGTTACCCCAATATTTGGCTAGCCATGCCTGCGCTAGCTACCCATTGGGAGATGCAGGGGGGAGATGTGGCTCAGGATAGTCAGTAAATGTCCAGGTTTGGGCACACACATTTGTAAATATACAATTAAATGCAGTCACATACAGTATTTGCCATTTCCCATGGTGTACCAGGGCTCCCCTTTGTAACAGGTTTTGTAAGAGTTCCAATCCACGTAATCATTAAATGACCTGGCTTTTGGGTAGTATTTACAAAGAAGAGGTAACTTGCAGGAGCGCTAAGTATCCCAGCTGCTCTACATCCAAAGAATGGTCAGTTTAACCTTAGACTCCCACGTATTTATATTATTAAGCAAACAAAAAGCTTGTGTAATATATAAATGACCAATGGGTGGCAGCATGATACCTCTTCACATTGCACTTTACAAAATGTATTTTTAATTAAATTGCGTTTCACAATATTTATTATTTTTTGTTTTTTTTTAATTTATGCTTTATCTGTATGTTCAAAAAATACACATAAAATACTTCAAACAGCAATTAATAAATCAGATATTCAGCTGTAACAAACACTATAAGATGAGCTGAAAAAATACAAAAGTGTTAATAATAATAATAGCAAAAATATTAACAATAGTAATACCAAAGCTATATAGGAAACTGGTCTTAAGATTTTTAAAAGAGGAAAAAAGAGTAAAAGGTGTGTGTGCGGACGAGAAGAACTGAATGTTGATGGGTGACATGTTTAAACATCAAAACATCTTCATCATCAAGGACGTATGATCTTCTGGAAGTCCAGCTTGACTTCCAATAATAAACGGGTAGTCGTTCTTCATCCTTCACACGCTTACAGCCAAACAACTCATCTAGCCCAAAGGTAATGCTTAGTAGATGCTGAAAATTGGGAGAAACTTGGTTGCCAAAATTTGCTTAAAGGTCAGAGTCGTAAAAGTGGGTGACTAATGCTTGGACTAGACTATGTTAGTAATAACCTCTCCGCGAGCCGGTGCGTGCTGTACATACGCATCCACTCCTTCATGGTTTGGTGAGTTGGCATATAGTTTTGGGGGTTAATAGGGAAACCCACCCAGTGTTTTGGGGCAGGCTTGACAGATCCAAAAAGTTACTTAATGTCTGCGGAGGAAGTGAGTTGGCAAATTAATTGCGACCAACCCAGAGTTAAAATGCTGCCCTACGTCCCCAACGTTTGCGCATGGTCTCCGATCTATTTAATTGTGTCTACAACTGTTACAAGATTAGTTAAAGGGACGCTCCGGGGTCCTAGGCAGCCTTCTTCAGGGGAAATTGCAGCTGAATGCCTCCTAAGGGGCAAAGTTTCACTCCTTATGCCACCATGGAGCCTTCTACGCACTTACCGGTCGCTGCTTTATAGAGCCCTACTGACGCTAATATAGTAGAAGGTTTTTTATCATCAAAGACCCCTCCGTGTCTTGGTTTTAAGGACACGATAGACCCTTTTTGGTCGTTGAGTGGTATAATTTCCTCTTTTTTTATGTGTTTTTCTGGGGTGGAATTTCCATTTCGTTCCCTAAATTATGAATGATGATGATATTCATTTTAATTAATATTAATTAATTTGGTCACTTATCCAGTAAACTCTTACATCATTCGTTTATACGGATCGTCGGAAGGATCCTCCGAGCAAATTAAGAATGTAATTGACTCGCATCAAATGTAATTATATTCAAATTTTAACTATTACTAGATTTGCTTAGAAACATCAGTGCCAAAAGTCACCACGATCATTTTATTTATTAAAGGGAGTGGACTACCTATTACACAACTTATATTTTTATGCATGGGGTATAAATTGGCAAAAAATACATTCATCAGTCGTTGGTCTCGTCTTAGATTCAGGAGCCGTATGTCTATCCCATGCATGTTTAATACCCTCACTGTATTACCCTCTACCACTTCTGCTGGGAGGCTGTTCCACTTATGAATCATCCTTTCATTCTTACCATTTACAATGTACATGCAGCCTCAGTGCGGATCTCTATGTTCCAGCGGCTTTACGTCTAACAGGTTCTAAAAAAAAATCATTACATTTTATGGCTAAATCTTTCTTTTAGCCTGACGTGTGTTGCTGAAGGTGCACTTGACGTCTCCATTCCTGAATCTGGTTGGACCGCATTACATACTTCTATTCAGTGCAAAAAAAATAAAACTGTTTATTTTAAATATTGGCAACGTTACAAAAATGTGAAAAGGGAAACTACTTTAAATGAAAGAAGGGATGTATATTTTTTATTACTTTTTAATAGGTAAATATTCTGAATGTTTGTTTTTAAATTATTCTGTACAATTGTAAAAAAAAAAAAAATGAGTTCTTTTTAAATACAAAACAAAAAAAACCCAAGGTGGAAGCCAGCTATTATATTTCTTTTGCACACAATGATTTCATTTGTCCACAAGTGTTTCTGTATTGTGGAGAATAATGTGAATAACAATGAAAATTAAAAAAAAAAAACAAGATTACCGCGATTTCTTCGTCGTTTTTTTTAGTTTATGTATACTTTCCATCTGAGGAAGATACTTTTTTTAAGTAGCCAGTGATTGCGCACCGACAAAAGCGTTTTTTTACCAGTCCCAATCATAACTTTGATGCAATGCGCTCGTCAAAGTGACTAAAACTTGCATTCTTGAGTCAAAAAAGTATTTAAAAAGCTCACTTTGCGAGTGCGTAAGTTGCGGTGGAATGTTGCTTTGCCAGTTTTTGTTAATCGATTCCATTGCGCTGGATAAGTGTTTCCAAACGTGCGTATTTTGCACTTTTTTTTTATAGCCTTTGCTTTTCATGGAATCTAGACCTGCACTGAAACATAGAAAAATATACCAAATTATCGGAAATAGGGTAGTTGAATTTATGTAATCTCTTTGTGGTACAGGAGGTCTGTTAACTTATCCCTTAATTCGTTTCACTAGCAGTTTCTTTGGTCTTGAGAACAAAATAACTTGATGATTTGTATCTGAGAATGGGATATTTACAGAGGAATCATTTCTTCATACAGTGTTTATGATAGAACATTTAAGGACGGAGTTTATGACCAGAACCCTCTATTAACTGCATTTAGGTAGATTATTATTGATGAATAAGGTGTTGATTTGACTCTGTTGAGCTAGAACTTTGAGTGAACCTCGTTGAGCTACATCTTGAAGCCAACATTGACCCTGTTAAGGTAGATTTTGCAGCCCACGCTTAATCCTATTGGGTTAGAACATGGGGGCTAGAACATTGACTTAACCCCATTGAACTCCACAAGTCCTAAATCCCAAACCAGCCCTCCTTGGAACTAGATCTGCTAAGAGTAATTTTATGGCAAAAATGTACTTTATAAGCCTTGTTAGAACAGCTTCTTCAAAGGATATCTGATGTTAAAATAAGATAAGATAAAAAATACGGGTCTTCAAGCTCTGCAAACCTCTTGCCTTGAGTGGCAAACCATGCATAATTCTTTTATCCCCTATCCAAAATAGGGTAAGAAATAGCCATACGAATCTGTCCAAAATGATCAGGCAAAGTCACCACCATTAATAAAAATAATGCATTTATTTTCCAAAGAAAACAACAAGTATACAGATAAAAATAATAATCTTATACACATAAACCACAAAAACTAAAATAAATAATATAAAACATTTCCATATATTTCCAAGTAACTTTTCTTTTAAATAACAATCCTTAGTGCACATTAGTAGTTGACTGTAAACGTAGACTCTAGCCTAATAAATATGGTAGTCTTCACGGTTTCACTATTATTACAACCCAATGCATCCCAAAGACAGAGGTCCACGGTGGGGTTTCCCGACGTGACCGGAGATGAGAGGGCACATAGTATGATATAAGAATATGTTGAGAAAAGACTGCACGTGAACACAAATCAGGTATTTCACAATTAGTTACATGTCTAATATTTCCTTCTTCGTTAAAATATTCATACACATCAATGTGGGCCATATAGACTAAGTCTTCTGGTGGGATCCAAACATGTTCCTTCACGTCCTTCAATGTAGAAGACTTCAAAGTCCAGCATTATTTATTCATGGGGAAAAATCTATTGGATAGTGGTTGAAAACAGGTAGTTGAAGATATATATTTTTTCATTCTTTTTTAGTCTTCAAAAGCCAGTAGTGTTCTCTGGTAGAGCTGACAGTTCTAAATTTGAGAAGTTCATCAGTCGTGAATGTCGTAGTAGTCTGATCTCTTCCTACAAAGTCGTCTAATCCACAACCAGTAGAGACTAATCATTATCAACCAGTAACTAATGTAGGCAGCAGATCCATATATAAGGTAATATTTCTCTACATCTATCAGCCTACAGTTACTGCATATGGACATCATGACGATGGTGTATATTAGGCCTGCTAGTAAAATTGCACCCCATATGGATAGCGGGAGTAGAGGCATATAGTTTCCAACCATCTTCTTCCTTCCAGATGTCCCCCAGCTGCTCTTGTTCATGGTCAGAATAGCAAAGTACTTTGTGGGAAGGAGACCCACCATGTACAAAACAGCATAAAGAGACATGAATATCATGACCATGTTCCCTCGAAGAAGGCAGGCATATAAGGCCTTAATTGTGGCAATGAGCTGGATGCAGAGGAGGACCCACATTATGTCCCACAAATGGCAGCTGAAGAAGAGCTTAATCACAGTGGCAGTGACAAAAAATGGGAAAACACCGGCAATTATAGACTCGTAGGTCATCCACAGATGGTGCTTGTGCCACCACAGGGCATTGTAGAGCCATTCTCGAAAGTAAGACTTGGTCCAACGAGTCTGCTGGTTCAGCCAACGCAAGAATTGGGCAGGTGTCTCCGAGTAGCACTTCGACCTTGCTGTATATCTAAAAAAAAAGAGAAAGTGTTAGCATTTGTTATGGTTGACTCATGCAAAGCAGCTATTCATACATTACAAGTTATTTATGGAACAATAAGCCAGTTGGCAACACTCAACTTAAATGGAATCTTGATAAATAGAACTTTTTTGGACCTCTTATTAAATCTACATTTTATTAAAACTATATGGTTTCTGAACACTTAGTGTATCTTGGAACATTCTTTAAGCACACGAGTCATCAAATACTATCCAATACACCATGTTTTAGGGAAAGATTGGAATGAGCATGTGTGAGTCAGTTGGTGTGAGTCAACTTGATTGCTTCAACCATGTTCAGGTAAACCTATAAGCAATTCATATATAAAGAACGATAAAGTGTTAATCAGTGTTCTGGAAAGATCCAGAATGTATTTGGGAAGATGAAAGCGTCTGGGAAGTCAGCTGTTGTCTCATAAAGTTTGGTTTACCTGCTTCATAGTACTATAGTGTACAGCACCCAAAATGCCTGGGTGGCAAAACCCCCTATTGTATGTATAGATCAAAAACATGTTTTAAACCTCGTAATCTGCCACTTCTATGATATCTTCAAGTGGTCCTCATGAAAAAAGTTCTGAAATTATGCTTAAGAGGCAAAACATCGGTCTTCTATCAGAACCTTCCTTCTCTAAAGCGTAGAATTGTGTATTTTGTTATATGAGTTTGGTCAACAAAATTACTTTTTTGGTCAAATTCTTACTTGGTGGCGTAGCCGATGCTGAGCATTCTGTTTGTAAGGTGACGGTCATCTCCGAAAGTGCAATGGGTTCCCAAAAACTTCTGATTGTACCAGGATTCAAGGAATGCCTGGAGAAGGTCATTACGATAAAGCCCTAGAGAGTTGAGAAGAAAAAAAGTGGTTAGTGTTTCTGGTACAGACTAATTGGGCGTTATGTTAAATGACAATCCATAAGATAACTTACCGAGGGGCCCACTAATGCAAGAAACACAGTCAAAGTAGGACTGGCAGGATCTCTCCACGTTGAAGGCAATCCAGTACCTCAGGCTGCTCATAAAACTGATATAGGAATCTGAGAGGTTCAGGATCCGCACATCTCCTCCCACTGCGCCATAACGATCATTGGATTCCAGGACCTTCACGAGTTCGACGGTGGCCAAGGAGTCGAGTTTGGTGTCTGAGTCACAAACCTGCATCGGAAAATCAAAATGGTTACCATCAAAAAAGGTCGAACTCTGGTAAGTCCTCCTAGCAGCATAACTATAGGGGACGCAGTAGGAAATAGACTTTCCCAAGAACCCGCCAAGTTTGTATTGTCCTCAATCTGCGTTATTATTGATTACGTTTTTAAGGGTACGACACCCCAGAATCAAGGGTATAGATCAACTACATGACATCTGATAGACACTTCACTTGGGGTAGATGGACAACATCAATAAATGAAAAGGTTGGCAAGGTGTTTCGTGTGTAAGTTCCTAAAGTTCACAGGCATTCTAATACAGAATAATAGCATAAAAGAAAGAGGCAAACCTCTCCTACCTGGACATAATCTACTGTATCTCCAAGGGCTTTGAATGCGGTATACATGACTTCCCTCTTTCCTCCCCACTTTTGCATGATGCACACACATCTCTTGGTTTTAATGAGATGTTCAACTTCTCCTCTTCCAGGATCTTCAATCAAAATATCGGTGTATGCAGGCAAATCTGGCTCCTCTAGTTCGTCATACACTCCTTCGCTAGGATTGGTGTCTGATGCCGTCTGATATGCCATTCCATCGTCGGGTAGCCCTGGTGTCATCCACAAAGTGTCTTTGCCCATGTCCTGATTTTCATCGCTTGTGAAGCAGTGTGCTTCTTTGTTTATATCCCATGAATGGTAGTTATACTTCCAGTTGTATGTCCCTACGTCCTCACCTGCAAACACTTCTTTGAACATGTCCATCATATATTGGTCTTCTTCTCTGTTACCGTCAATGACCATTATAACCTTAAGTTTGTCCGGCGGGTAGTCTGTATTTTTGACAGACTCCAGACATTCTCGAAGATAGGCTGGATCTTCCTGGTAGGCTGAGATAGTCAAGGCCACCGTTTTGGTGTAAGAACAAGAGTTTCCACTTCTTCTCATCTTCTTGTGTTCCAGGAATGCAAAGAAGCTCTGGATGATGAGGTGGACAGCAAGAAAGGCTCCATAAATACCAAACGCCAAGATTCTGTATTCATCTGTTACTAAGGGAATACTGTCGACGAATGCCCATGTTACCCCTGCCAGGACCAGGAAAGCAAAAGAAAATGTCACTATCCTACGAACCACGCCAGCCCAAGCCCGTTCTTTCTTTTCCATATCAGCTATTCTTCTGCAGAGGTCTTTTTAAGGCCAAAGATATGTCAACAAATGTCCTGCCGATGGGAAACAAAAGAGTAAAATGTAGTTTTGGTTATCAAAAGGAAAGTGGTAGAAATCGATAAATGGAATAATTAAATAAAATAATTTTAACATAATGCCCCCCACAATGAGCACATTGGATAAGAATGTTTAGGTCGCTCGAAATGGGATATAGTTAAAAAAATCACTGGCTATATTGACAACCAATCTAAATATTGTAAAAAAAAAAAAGAGGATAGTCATTAACGTCCAAATGATTTTCTTGCGATACGGCTGATTCCTTAAACTTCATCATTCTTAGCTTCCTTAATTACCAGATTAAATAGCCCCCCCCGGTCTTCCAGGAGTTAAATCTATTCTATTTCTGTATAGGGAAATATTACACGAAATATTATGCAATAGAGCACAGCGGTAAAAAAACAAAGCGTCGGAATGCTGCTGCAGACAAACTAACCTAAAAATGGACATTCTGTGAATGTTTGCAAAAAAAACATGTCTTTAGCTGAATTCTTTTTATAATTTATGTCTTTATACAGAATTAGTCTATAGGTCATCCTTCTGGTGGGGTAGTGGGAAGAGAGAAATGGGGGTCCATCAACACTGGATAACATATATCCCCCTACCCAGAACGGATCAAGACCACCAAAAAGCAAGTGGCTCCCTCTTATTCCCATGTGGCTCTTAATAATGGGTCCATTTGGGGATTATCCATAACTAAGAAATATTATTAATGTTATTATTAGTATTATTTTCCTTTTTTATTGCAAGATTTTAAAATATGTAGAAATTTGGTCATTTTGATAATAACAGCTAGTTTCCATTCCAAAAGAGTTTATTGGAAATCAATGTACATTAATATTATTCTTCGGTATATACAACACCTTTTATTCCCTTTCTTTGGGAAAAAGCCCCCTAAAAGCTGCATATACCTCAAATTATATAGAAAACTTAACATGCAACAATATTTAAACTAATTCTTGCTTCTCCTAACCAAGGGTATCTTAATTGAATGTGTAGAATTACTTATATAGATAGAAGCGGTGGAAATATCACCTGCATTAACGGCGGTAGATAAGTGGAACAGCCTCCCAGCAGAAGTGGTAGAGGGGATTTAAACATGCATGGGATAGGCATATGGCCCCTGAATCTAAGACGAGACTAGAGTAGATGGGGCTTCTACGTTTTATTTATAAACATGCTTTCAATATATCTACAAACAAACATATTGTGCAACAACGTATCATACGGCAACAGAGCAACAAAACTTCTAATAAAAGTGAATTAAGGGACAAAAATACACTAATCAGATTATGTATGTGTATATATATATGTATATATATAGATATATATATATATATTAAAAAAAAATAGTATAATATAAAAGAATACATTTTTATTGGACTAACATTCCATTTTTAAAGACAAAAAATGAAATAAAATAAAAAATAAAGTAAAAATAAAATTAAAAATAAAGTCAAAATAAAATAATTAAAAAAAAATGTATGTATATTAAATTATAATAAAATTCTACATTTGAATAAATGATTGGATTAATACAATTAATAATCCTCTGGTACTTTTGAAGAAGAAATTATTAGAAGTCTGGGTAACGGGTGACTTACCGGGGCTGCTGCTCTGCGCCTAAAAGTACATGGCAGAGGCGGTGGGAGATTCAGCGAGAGACCGAGTTACAAACACAATCGGGAGCTGTCTCGTAGTCTCTTTTAAAGCCAGGCGGCTCGGTGATGTCACATTTTAGTAAGTGGCCCAGAATGTACTTGAATGAAGGTTAACACCCCGTTTCACACCCTTAAAAAAAGGTCACTCAACACTCATTCTACAGAATAAAAAAAATCTGGCTGTAGGCGTTAAAACGCAGCCACGATCGCGTTCAGCGGATGTTTTAAGCAACAAAAAAATCCCTTTACTAAGTGAAAAAAAAATCCTGAATCCCATTTTCTTCATGTTTTTCCCATGTTTCATATTGGGGGCACATGGGGGGGGCAATTGCTCCCAGAGTGGTGGTGGGGCCCCTGAGACCCCATTCTGTCGTACATTTACTTGATTTCTAGTAACGTGAGCTGCCCCCGCTGCAGGTGCACTGCTTGTAAAGGGACACCCCAGCCATCATATGTGTGTGTTGGCTGCAAGCTGGGGTCTGTGCGCATGCATGGAAGGGGCTCCCGTTTCTTTTTGTGGCAAATTAGAAGTGCTATAATGTGAATTAAATTAAATATTTTGTTATGTTTTTTTTTTTTCTTGTTTATAAGAAAAATCTAATAAAGAGTATAAAGTAAAAAAAAAAAAATCAGTATAAAAGCTTCCTTACCTCCGATTGGGTGATTCTACCTCTATTAATTATTTTATTTTATTTTTGTAATTCATATTAAACTACTCTCAAAGGGTTAGGGGGGGGGTACTTTCATATAAAATCACAAAATAAATAAATGTCAATAATAATAATATGTCATATAATAATAGAAACAATAATAATAATGTTATAATGTCGTATAGTAATAATGATAAAATAATTATTATAATTGTTATATAATAATAGTAATGATATAATGTCATATAATAATAATAATAATAATAGTAATATATTTTTTTGTTTTGCAAATATCAAAAGTTTAGGTTTTACTAGATATTTTTATTTAGTCTTTTATTTACTCCCATTCTACAAAACAATAATAATAATAATAATAATATGAATAATTTTAATAATATTTGTAAAACAGCATTCCAGTTTAAGTATTAGATTAACCCCTTAATGATGCAGGATCAGGCAATTTCTACGTGTTCTATAGCCGTGTGCCACGTGTGTTCACATAACACAGAAACCACTGGGCTTGAAATAGTTAAAAATATATTTTCAGTATCATTAACCCTTCCTTTCTACTTCCTAATTTCTACTCATTAAATACGTCACGATACGTCATGATATATCCATTGATTGGCCCCGATGACTGAATAATATCTAGAAACACTTTGATGTGGAACGTATTTCCGGAATGTTTTGGGAAATTCAGTAAATTGAAACTTTTTTATTCTTAATTAGAACCCAAAATTAATAAATAAAATTGTTAACTCCGGGGAAGCCGACAGAAGTAAAGAAATACGGGTTGAGAAAACCTGTTTAAAAATCACTTTCCTGGTTTTATTTTTTAATTTAATAATTTATAATTTACTACATTATTTGAGTGAATTTCTGGTCCGTAAATTTTTTTTTTTGAATAAACGACCATAATTTGATGTAAAATTATATATAAGTTTTCCTTATAGTTAATTAGTACTTCTATTACTGAATCATACCACCCAACCATCCTTGTATCACTGGGGAGTCCTGATTTTTGATTGGGTTTTTTTTTCTTCTATCTTTCAAAGAAATGCAGTCGTATATTTCCCAATTATTTATTGTTTTCTATAGCGCCATCGGATTCCGAAGTGCTGTACAACGGGTTGCCCTCGGCAACGGTTGTGAATTGCTTGCGGCAAAACAGACGTTCCCTCTATACATTTAGCTGTTCTCAGCCCGTAAAATCCTGAACGACGAAACGCATTCCTTTCCGCTCCTCCAGATAAGTTTATAGAACATACAGTTCAAGTTAAAGATACGTCATCAATGTCAGCAGCCGCTCCTTCAGCCAGCACAAGCGTCAACGTTCATAAAACGAGGGCTGGGGGAAGACGTCGGTCTTTCTAGACACTTAGTCCTCCCCTTGGCGTAATTCCTGGAATGACTAGACACGGTTTACATAACATACATTTGTAGCAATTTATACAATTCATTTCATTTAGTTGTAGTACTGACTTATTTCAGGGACCCCGCAGGAGCCCAGCGTCCCCTGTTTCAATCTCCCACCTCTTTCTTTTTTGGTTAATTACCACCCTCCATTCTACCTCTGTTTATAGTATTAGGGTACACCGCTGCGGAGTAGGATGGTGCTATATAAATCAATAACTAGTAATAAATCAATAAATGCCCCTACCCTACACTATTTTTTTTCTTATTCTTGGACTTTGGAGGCACGTTGTGTTTTTTTTTTTTTGTAGGTTTTTTTTACCAAGTTTATTATTTTTTTTTTACATTTTCTTGAAACTGATTGGTTCCCCTTGTGAGGTAATGGTGACATTTCTGGAGTCCTAATATTTTTACATTTTATCACATTTAAAAAAATATAATATTCATTTTTATATTTAACTGATCACAGAGTGTCTGGAACTACCTGCTTGGAACGATTTAACTTGGATTCTAACCAACCAGCAGACCCATCACATGGCGCCCTAAATGCCTCGATATCGAAGCATTGTAGCGACACCAGCCGAGCGAAGAAAGCGATCATTGATCGCTTTCTAAGATCATCTGATGTGCCAAGCATGTCGGTTGTTGTTAACGTTATGATTTTCCTTGACACACCTGGCTCATCAATTGTCACAAAAGGCTTAGTGCCATCACAGTAGTATGGAATAACTTAATATTTCATGGCTGGGGGTTGGTGGTCGATGTGCGTTTGCAGTATTACACCTTCCACCCTATGGGATATAAGCTGAGCAAGTCTGCCGTTAATGTTCAGCTACTAAGACGTAGCCACGGGTTATTATAAAGTTTTATTAGGTCATAGCTCACTGAGTGACATACGGTTTCTAAGGGAACCACTGGGTGTGATGACACTTTCTAGTTCTTCAAGGTCAAAAAGAGCTTGCAGTATCAAATGTAATGCTTAGTGCTTGCGCAATTACGGAGAAGGCGATTGACTCAAACCCATCTGGTTATTGGGCAACACCTTGTTTCAATCTATAGCTATAATGTGAATTACCGTTCAGTTTGATGGCGAGTCCCTTAAGTATGTAAATATGAACACAATGGGAGGGGTGTCATTCTGGAGCAAATTTGTAAAATCTTCACAATCACCATAGCGACCAATACAATTTTCCTCCTGCTTACTCCAATGGGAACCCCGTCTCAGCGGCACAATGTCATTTCATTTTTACCTATTCTATACGCTCACCCGCCATTATTTCTGGGTTCTAAATCCGAGCGCATAGCGTCATGCAACATGATGTGGGCAAACCGGAATCAAAGGGTAGTCCTTTTCAGGCATGAGTTGAAGCTTTTTGAAAGTTGCGACACAGATACCAACTGTGTTTTGACAAGGTGTGGGATGGAACGAGCTGCTTGTTACTTTGGAGAATGTCAAGGTGCAGCGTTCTCAAAGAAATCATCTCTAGAGGTTTTGTCACCTTTTGAGATGTTTAGTGTTACACACGTTCACGATTCTGGGGTTTGTGAGGCCGCCTCGCCATCCGATCGCTAGGTTTGGTGGAAATGCTAAAGTGGAAATTGTCCCATTTTCTCACCGTAGATTTTTTATTCTACTGCTATGTGTTTCAAGGTCAGGATTCGGAGCACAACGGACAATATTCCTCCTAAAAAAGATAAAGTTCCTCCAGAAATGTCAAAAGCCATCAATCCCATGCAGCTCCAACAACCAACCCCCCCTCCCCCCCGGAAAAAAAAGAATCTGGCGATTGCTCCGGGATGTGTGCGTTGGGCGAGTAAAGCTGGCGTGTTATAGGTTGGGATCCATTAATAGGAATTAAAGAATTTCTTTATAAGGTATGCTGCCCTGTTGACCATGATGACCAAATGGGCCTTCAAACCGAAGACTTTGGTTTAAAGTGACACATGACCTTCTGTGTTATCTTCATCATGGAAATCTTTCAAAATAATTCAGTAAGCCTCAAGCTACCAAGCCCATCTTAACAGCAAAGGACTAACCCAGCATCATCTCCACCTGTCTTTGTGTTCTTGCCCAGTGTTCTATGTGACATTCATTTTGTGTACAACCCTGGACTTGACTTGTTATGAACAGTGTGACATCTCAGCCTCCTTGAGCTGCGGTCATCAGCCTTCTTCAACTGTGCTTTGGATGACCATACCGGAAACATTTTGAATGAGGTGACCACAGGACCCTTCCAGACGTTAATTTGCACTGTAACGGTCCATCATGAAGGTTCGGTTATAGCAGCTAAAGATGGCAACTAAAGTTCTTATGGAAACCATGACTTTTCAAGATATGAAGATATCCTGAAGGAAATCACCTGCATTCAAGCAGGGATAATAGCTTTATCATTATGTCAGAGTAGACTATAGTCAGTTCTAGACTGTGATGAGTATGCCCATTCACTCAGAGACCTTAAAATGGGGGTAAAATCCATGAGAATCCCTCTGATGTAGCTGAACATTAGCATATTTACGTAGGTTTTTTTGACTGGAGACGTTAATCATTTTGTTTGTGATTATTGTGACAGCCTTCCGCCCCCAAGCAGAGAAGACAGCTTGATTGTCGATCCCCAGAGGGAAGCGCATCGGGTTCTAAGCCACCTGACCTGTCCAATTAACACTCCTAACAACATTCCTCAAAGGAGCAACAAAAAAGATGCCATTTGTGGTTTCTGCTCCAAAATTTAATTTATTTATTTTTTTACAATTCATTGTGAATTCTAAGCCCCTTTGTGTCGGTGAGACCCCCTGCAGTCCTCTGTAGTGATCTGTAAAGACATAGATTTACCGACTTTATTTTTTTTAATACATTCTATAAATAAATAAAATAATAAAAACTTACCCAAGGGACGTCTCGATCCGCTGAGCGCAAAACACAGTATTCATAAAAGTCTATTTATCATAGTCTACAGCCGTGGATCTCTACGTCTCATGGGTGGAATATATCCAGAAACAGTCGAGGTATCCCGATAAAAAGAATGTTTGGATTCTTGGGATGTGGTTGGATCTACGCTGTAAATAAATGCCATTTTCTTTTTAGTAATTGAGCAATTAGAGGCATCATTATCCTCAATCCCTACATGATTTCCAACACAATAATTAGACGTTGCGTTATGATATCCCCGGGGGAGATGGCGCTGAAGTGTTGTCGATGATACTCATGACTCAACTTTAACACATCAATCCTTCCAGCAAGAAGCAAATGCCCTTAAATTCCTAGGCTGGAGGTTGAATTTTTTTAATGTCCAAAACCTGTTAGAAATTTATTCACAAGTGTTGTCAGAAACATAGAATTTTCACCCATTTGGCCCAAAAAGTCTACTGTAAAGACTCAAACCTTAATCAGTCGGTGGCCTCGTCTTAGATTCAGGAGCCGTATGTCTATCCCATGCATGTTAAATCCCCTCACTGTATTACCCTCTACCCCTTCTGCTGGGAGGCTGTTCCACTTATCTACCACCCTCTCATTAAAGTAATAATGTAAAGCCTGTATTTGTGGCTGGACTGGATCCTTTCTGTGTTTGTTTTTCTCATAAAGACCTTTTGATAGGAAGACATCAGAGAAAGTTCCATGTGAATAGACACAATGTGACGATAAGGTCTTTTATTAGCACACCCATTGTCCCGAACGCGTCATGTATCATCATGTATCATCATTGCTGTTACGGCTTTAAAATATATCATAACCTGGGTGGGTACCGCAAACGTTAACTGTCAGTTTTTTCCATGGCGAGAGCCTCGTTGACCCTGAGCCAATCCCAGCAGCGGCTTCACGATATGTTTTTCTTATACATGCTGGTGCTTCTTTGTGTTTTTTAGCTGCCGTGTCTCACTTCCTCGCACCCTGCCCAGTCTTTAGCTCTGATGGCAAACGGACGAACCCTTCACGTGTCAAAGAGCTGACACATATCTCACACCCTCTGTGTCAGTGGCAGGAGAACTCAGGCTGCAAATTGTCAATGATTTCTAGGTTTATGCTTATCCTCTAAGAATTCACTACTGAAAGGGCAAGTCCCACTGGGAAAAACAGCGCTGTATACAGTGATAACCCCCCCCAGAGCTGTATACAGTAATATAACGCCCCAGCGCTGTATACAGTAATATAACCCCCCAGCGCTGTATACAGTAATATAACCCCCCAGCGCTGTATACAGTAATATAACCCCCCAGCGCTGTATACAGTAATATAACCCCCCAGCGCTGTATACAGTAATATAACCCCCAGCGCTGTATACAGTAATATAACCCCCAGCGCTGTATACAGTAATATAACCCCCAGCACTGTATACAGTAATATAACCCCCCAGCGCTGTATACAGTAATATAACCCCCAGCACTGTATAAATTATGCTAGAGCCCTGCACGGGACTGTGTTCTTATTCCCGCTCCTGCTGAATTTCTGACCATTACTGCCCCCTCCTGCAATGTGTGTCTTCCGCTCCCGCGACATACGTGTCCAATGCCGCCTGCTCCCACAAACATCATTCACAAACATTCATTCCCTCATTCACAGATACTAATCATTCAGATACTTATTCGTTCCTCCAATCACGCATACTCGTTCATACAAACTCCCCCACCGTCTTACCTGAACGGATTTCCCGCGCACTCCCGCAAGGCTCTTGAGAAGAGACGCTGTGTGCGAGCAACGTGAAGGCAGGGACCCGCATCCCGATGCAGTCCTCTACATTATGCTTCAAATGAAAATGGTATCGATAACCAATCATATCAATTACAAGGTTTGGCTTTTGTACATGGGGCTTTATGTTGTTAATGAAGACGCCATTGAATGATGTCACATGTCGTGCTTCCACTGGCTTGGCTTTCTAGAAATGTACAGACACCGTGTTCTAGATACCCTGAGGAATCTGAAGAAAATGTTTATTTACCGGATGTAACTACACCTCTGGACAGCGGATAGTAATTCATGTTCGTAAGCGGTAAGCGTGATCAACCCTGTTTTTCGTAAACAAATGTTCCTGCCCAAGTTCCAGGATATCGATGCCTTGAAATCAAATGACTGATATTGTGCATTCCAAACAACACCAAAAAGTCTCGCCAAAGCCCCATCTTCCTGCCCTCGTCTAACCCCCGAAAATACAAATGTCCACCGTGGGAAATTTGCACCCCATTTTTACTAATATATACCTTATTTTAAAATATATATTTTTAAATATTTCACAAGTAAGACTTAACATTAATACCTGTGCAAGAAAGAAGGAAAACTATTTTATGGGGCCCCATTAAGGTCACACTTTATAGGGTACACTTGGACTAAGAAAAATAATCATAATACGTACATCCTACAAACACCCTTTACTGAACCTTTAGAGGCTTCTTCTAGCATGTTACGTTAGTAAGCAGCAGCAGCTTTTGATGATTGAGTGAGGCAATATTTGACGTGAGTCACTCTTGCTTGACGTGATTGAAGGATTATTGCTCAACAGTGCTAAAAAAAAGTTCCTAATTTCTTTTTTTTTCCAGCTAAAAATGTTAAAAATCCAGCAACGTAGGTGGAACAGCACCTTAACAGCATCTTCCATAGGATCAATTCAACACTTTGCAATCAGTTTACGTTCCCTATACTTCCCTGCCGCTTGGCATCATGTGCTATATACTGTTAAAAAAATATTAGGGCTGCTTGGTAGGATTCTATCCGGAAATGTCGCAATCGCCCGTTGTCACAAGATCGGTTTCCCGTTTGAGAACATCCTTAAATCTGCATCTGTGGACATCATACAGGATGCCAACTGGTTTTCTAAATAACTCTCGGAGACCAAACAACATTAGATGCAAACAAATATGGATTATCAGAGTTCATATATTCATAATTTGGTTATGATAAGGTTATAAAAAATATAATAAATATCAAAAAAACCTTGAGAGTTTGGGTACCATCATGGACAATACATTTAGTGGTATATTATTGCAGCTGTATAACTTTCAGATGTAGATCCTACATCAGTCTTCCAAGACTTGGCCCGTGCTCCACATGCATATCAGGTAAAGCAAAGTTAAAAATGATCTTGTTCCACCTAATGCTATCATTGTCCTTCCCATTCATAGGGGTCTAGTTGAGATTGTAGAAGATAGATGGAAAAAAGAGTTTGGATCTCAGAAGAAGCAAATGTAGGGTGGAGAACGAGGTGAAGAAGAAGAAGACATGCTTACTGAACATGTCCAAATGGAGTGAAATGGGTTAAAAGCAGTATAGTCAAAGCACCTGTGAGAGTGGGGTATGCTGGCCTAGGTCAGCGGGTCCAGGTAAGGTAGGCCTCCTGCTGGAAAACCAACAGCACATCTCCAGTACTTGTAACTGGTCTATTAACTAACCAAGACGGACTTTGTGGCATGTTGACATTAGTGACTTAAATACACCACTGACTGATCAATATAGGTGATGTCGGTGGCCTTGAGGGGGACACAGCCGCCAGTTCCTCTCCTGTATCAAGTCAATAAAGGAAGAGGAGACTCTTTTCATGGAGCTCTGTTCATGGAGCACATTGGAGCCAATGGAAATCGGTGTGGAGGGTTCTGTTCCTTATGAACTAGGGTTAGAGATAGAAGACCGAGATATTAGGAGAAGTTCTAGGAGGAAGAGGAGTCCACTTCACCCCTCAGAGTTCCAGTTTATTGAAGATAACAGGATGTTCATGATCTATATACTGACCGAAAGAAACAATGGGAGGTTTGGATTTACCACAAACAATTCCATTTTATGAAACCAAAAAGTGGAAGTTTCAACATACTCATGCTGTCAGCCCAAAAGTAATTACAAAAAACATACATTATCATACTCAGAATTACTGTTTTATTATAAATATGGAATAATTATCCAAGCGATACAATAGTATTAGATGAATGTTGGTACACCTTAAAGTGACATTACAATATAGAAGAGGTCTCCATTAATGGAGTTATCAATGTCCTTAATTTGTGTCCGTTTCCATGGTTTCTCTAAAAGATGTGACCCTAAAATATTTTTTTCTATTCTTTTTGTGGGCCATTTGAAACTTCAACAAAACTGGACTAACATCTAAAAGCATCCAATGTTTTGCAGTTTTTTTTAACCCCGTCTTCATCTTTAGACCTTATGCCAAATGTTGAATAGAAAGGCTGATCCATTTTTTTTCTTAGGTATCGACAACTTCAACAGTGTTTGTTTTATGCATACATGAGAATCTGCACAAATATACCATTGACCTTCAAAAATATCAATATTAAGTAACAAATGACGATTATTTACTTTATTATTACGTTTTAAGGGATGTTTTAACCCTATAAACTCTTGAGCACAGACCCATCGAGCTCTTTGGTAAATATATAAATGCAGATATCGTGCTGTGCTGGACGCTTCAAGCACCTTATCTTGGCTGCTGTTTTGAGATTATTAAATCAACCACTGGTTGGTTTTTCTATAAAAAAATCCAGATTAGTAGACTGATGCAGGATGGTACTTACTTGTCATATCTCAACTGTCACTGGAGTAAATTATACGAAGATAAAAAGTCAACGTCATCTAAAGAAGGGGTTACATACATTGCTTTCAGTCACTGAGATCATAACCCTTCTCATTTGAGAAGATATTTAGTGCTGTCAAAGTTCAATCAGGTAAACTGGAACTCCTGGTCAGAAAGGGACCTTGACTTTCCTTGGCTATCGTTAGTTTTCCCCTGCTCTTCACTAAAAGCACTTTCGAATGCAGAAAGTATGGACCTCCGTAATGATTCTTTGAATTCTCTACCCAAAAAAACATAGAGAAATGGGTTTAAACAACTGTTAAAGAATGCGAGGCTCGTGGCAAGGGGGCTTCCAACAAGGACAGCAATGCTCAGAGTCTTATTCTTCCAGTGATGCATGACTACCTCCATGACAGAAAGGATGTGATATGGAAACCAACACAGGAAGAAAACAACCACCACTGAGGCCATGACTCTGAAAGGCCTACTGGACCAGGAGAGGTGACTCCTCCTCAGCTTCAGGGCCATCAAAGAGTAGAAAACTACAATAAGTCCAAACGGAAGCAAGAATCCAAACAGAAAGCGAACTGAAATCATGATTTGATGTCTCATGGACCTCAAAGCCACCACTTCCACGTCATCAAAGTCATTCGAGAAGGCATAATTGTTATAACAATGTGTAACATTGGCCTCATCATCTCTGACGGTGTCTCGAAAAGCCAAGTAAGGGGAGCACAGGAAGAATGCGGTCAGCCATACAAACAGAGCAATTATGGAAGCCAATCTTGGTGTTCTATGGTTCTGGGACCAAACAGGTCTGACCACAGACACACAACGGTCAGCACTGATAACAGTGAGCAGGAAGACGCTGGCGAACAAATTGAGAAACGCAACAGTGCTATTAAGCTTACACAGTAAGGTACCAAATGGCCAGTTAAAGCCAAGAGCCGTATAGACAATGCTCAGAGGTAAGAAAAATGTAAAGATAAAGTCAGCAATGGCCAGGTTCAAGAACCATACAGTGTTGACTGTCCTTTTCATCCTAAAACCAGTAATCCAGATAACAAGACCATTGCCAACTGTTCCTAGGATGAAAGCGATACTGTAAATGACAATGGACAGGTAGCGAAGGATGGCTTCCACTTCAGAGGGAATCTCGTTGATATCCAGTTCGTCCTCTTCCGCCTCCCACTCCGACAATGAGGAACCCGGAGAGAAGATTGAGGAGGTAGAGCTCTCCATGTCGCTGAATCCTGTAAAACAGTAATATAGTTATTATTTTAACATTTCCTGAGCATACCTCACGCCATTCATATAACGAAGAACCAAAAGATGCAAGAAACTAGGGGTGTTAGATGGTGGTCACAGATAAAATTCTTCTAAATAACAAATTATTCACCAACACAAATAAAGTTACTTTAAGGAAACTGGAATAAGTTCTGTTCTAACTGCTCCAGTTAGGCTGCTCACCTCAGAGGTAGCACTTCTCAAAGAACTTCTGGTGTGGAAACATTTATGGGTGAGGTTTACATAGGGTTACTGGCTTAATACGCAGACTATATACAGTACATATCTCCACGGTGATATATATTTTAAGTCAAGAATAATTTCTATACAAAAAATGCATAGTTCACATCATTTTTAAAGACGTCCTTTTGTTCCGTCAGAAGACAAGGGGAAGCTCCGATCTCATGTGTTTATTCCCGGGGAAAAATGGGTAGTTTTCTATGAATTACATTTTCCGTGTCCTGATATCTTCACCTCTGGGCTGCAATTTGTTTTTACAACTAAGCAAAGCCTGTTTTTTTCAGAATTCTTCTTGTAACTTGTATGTAATGCTAACTGCGTGCCTGTGTATGTATTATAAACTCATAAATGTGATTGTCTGTGATTGCTTGTCTGTCTTAGTGAATGTGTCTGTATTTTTACCTTTTGCTTGTCTGTGTGTGTGTTTGCCTGTCTATGTCATTCTATGTTTGTCTATGTGATTTTGTGTTTTGAGTAGTTGTGTGCTTTCCTGTCTGTTTTTACCTGCCTGTTTGATTGTGTGTTTGCCTGTCTATGTGATTGTGTGCTTGCATGTCTATGTGATTGTGTGTTTGAGTAGTTGTGTACTTTCCTGTCTGTGTTTTTACCTGCCTGTTTGATTGTGTGCTTGTTTGGCTGTTTGATTGTGTGATTACCTCTCTATGTGATTGTGTGTTTGTCTGTGTATGTGATTGAATGTTTGTGTGCTTGCCTGTCTATGTGATCGTGTGTTAGAGTAGTTGTGTGCTTTTCCTGGCTGTGTTTTTACCTGCCAGTTTGATTGTGTGCTTGCCTCTCTGACTCTGTGATTGTCTGTCTGTGATTGTGCCTTTGCCTGTGTAGTTTTGTGCTTGCCTGTCTGTGTTTTGACCTGTCTATGTGATTGCTTGCCTCTTTCTCTGTGTGCATGCATTACATACCTGCTGCGCTTAGCTCTCTCTCGCTCTCTGTCCTCCCTGGTTCTGCGGTTCCTGCTGTCTGGATCTGAGGATATATCCAGATCCCAATTCCCTTTTGTGACTCATTCCCCGTGTAACCCCTTCCCTTCTTGGTGGAGACTGAAAATTCTGTTTCCGTACATTCACAGGATGGCGATGCTGTGTAATTATTACTTATTATGTATATAAAATCAGCTGATTTTATAGAAGCAGTTCAAATTGCATACATAGTATTAGTAGATGGAAATATGGCTTCCTAGGGCAGGGACTCCTAATTAATATTTAATTATAACACAAAGATCTAAAATGCTAGCACATGTATGGATCAAAAACGTATTCATGTAATATACTCTGTGAACTGGTGAAAGACAGGAAAAGTGTAGAAACAAAAGAGGGTTTTGTCTTAAAAAAAAAAAAAAAAAGTTTCGAAATCGGCAACATCGCTATGGTGATTACACTAGATTTCAAACTTTGCACCAGAGTACGCCCCAAAGGACCATCTGATGTTGCATATATTTCCTGTTGGACCGTGTAATATTTGGGATCGCCGATACATTATTGTACTTTTCCACTTAATTAATGTCCGTTTCCTAATTCATTAACGTCATCCAATTTCTATGAGATAAGGACAAAGCAGGGTTTAACGCGATCTTTAATAAGCACAATGCTCATAGGTCTTAATTATCCAGACATGTTCCTTTAAGTGTAAGCATGACTTGTAGGTTGTCTGCACCTGCGCTGCGGCGTCCTCCAGTCTGCCGTTCCAGATTCTGGTTGTAAGAACTGGGATGTTCTCCGGGAGATCTGCCATCCCATTCCAGCTGTGGCTGGGCTAGAAGTATGTTTTTCTAGAACAAAAGGAAATCAAAAATATGCATTTCTGTCCTTAGCTGCACCCTAAAAGCTCTAGAATATCACCGGCTAATCGAGGAAATCAGGGTTTGTTCTTTGGCTGCAAGAGCTCTGAGATGACAACTCAGGAGAAGAAAAAAAGAGACCAAACCTTTGGCTGAGCATTATCGGAGTTGTAGTTACATTTTTTGGTGGAAAGCTGCATGTTGGGTAGCCGTTACCCAAGCTGGGCACTGGTGGCATCTAAAGCTGTTGCATCACCCAAGGACCCCTAAAAAAGTACCAGGACTGCGAAGCTGGAAAATCCTAAACACCTTTTGTTTGTAGGACATTATCTTGAAAACAGATGAATCACCAGCGGTTTTATCACCTCTGATGGATGGAGGGGAATTGTAAAAACTTCCCCGAAAGCAGAACTCGCTGGCTGCGGTTGGGAAACTTTAAAGGTGCCGTTCTACAACGATACCACCATTAATGCAGCTAATAAACCTTAGCAGATTTGTCTCTTTCCTTTGGCAAACAGCCTATCAGTGCTTGCTTTTTGCATCACATGATAATTAGGTGGGTCCGTGCAAAAATAATGACGCAATCAACCGCTTAAGTCATTAAAAAATTATTTTGGGGGGAGGTTTTGGACGTTCAGCAGGACTGGAAATATGCTTTAATTACAAACTCGTTAAAATCGGCACAGGAGCGGAGACTGTATATTTAAGTGGATAAACTCGAATATCCAGTTTCACGCTCTTTACTCAGATTACGTCCTGAAAAGAGTATTTTAAGTACTTTTTCTCCGCAAAATATATTTTCAGAGCTCCTTCCAGCTGGAAAAGGAATAAATAACCAGCACAATGTGCCAAATGTTCAGGGGGTTTAGATTGTAAGCTCACAAGTCGGGCCCTCTTTATCCAATCAGTTCTAGTTTGGTCAGACCCTTTGAGTGTATAAACTGTGAGAAGCTCTGCGGAAACGATTATAAATACAATTCTTATTATAAATAATGATCATTTGGAATGATGGATTATATCCTGAAAGAAAATAATGATAATACTAATACTACTACCAATAATAACAATAATAATAATAATAATAAATGGAACGAAACATTGTATATCACGAAAGAAAATAATAGCAATAATAATAATGGAGACAATGTATTCAGGGGAAAAATGGTTAATTCTGGCTGAATCAGGCATTAACAAAAGGAGGAAAAAAAAAATTGTAATAGTGGACATGAGAGGACCACGGCTCGCACGTTAATAAATAGATCTCTGTTGTGTCCTGAGCTGCCAAAAAGAAGGAAGTAAGTGTAAAAGCAACAAAATGTAACAAACACACGCGCATTGTTTATTGTGTGATATGTTCAGAACATACGTGTTATCCAGGTTTTTGTCAGTGCTCCTTTTTTTTTCTTGATTCTTAGTATTTCAAGTAGGATTTTACTGCTGGCATCTTTAACGCTCATCTGGTCTGTCCGTGTTTCCCGATGTACAGCCCTTGGTCTCGTCTTTGATTCAGGAACCATATGGCTACCCCATGCATGTTTAAGTTCCTTCAATGGCCGTTCCACTTATCCGCTGCCCTCTTAGTAATTCTGTTACTTACTAAAATTTTATCTAAAGAGCAGGATCAGTTTTGGCAACTCGAGCCAACTCAGTTCCATGATGGAGTACTAGCCAGATGAGGACATCCTCAAACCTCAAAGTATCTCAGAATGGGTCCCATTTTCCACTGGAAGGGACAACCAGCACCAGTAACAGCAAGGTTTGGGATGCGTAACGATACCCTACAGAATCCTTATGTGAAATGTTAAAGAGAAAGAGCAGCTTAGAAGGGCCAGTTGGACATTTTCTGCCATTGTTACGTATTGAGTAACGTTAACTCCAAGAAAGCACTTTGCAGAAAAAAAGAGTTAACAGTAGAGACCACATACTAAAAAACATCGTGCTTTATTGTCAGTATCAAAGCAACAATTCTCTTAATTCACGATGATTCACTGGTCGGATGTTTGGACAGATATAATTATGAGGCGGTGGTTTTTGGTGGCGCCCGGTGCTCGCTTGGTTCCTGTTCTCTGTCTTGGTTAACGGGATTTTGACAAAATATGCTATTTTCAAAGAATGCATACAATACCCCGTTTGGGGGGGGGCAGGTGCAAGATAAAACATTTAGCTTTAGAAATAATGTTTTGGTCCATTTCTCTGTGACGCATTCAAGCTAACAAAATAGATACTTTTTAAACCTCTGGTAGGACTGAGGGCCTCCAAGTATTGGTTGCTTGAGTCCAATTCCGGCCTCTCAGAGCTGCTGGGGAAGTGAAAGGGGAAGTGCTTTGGGGAAAGACACCTCAGAGGTTACGAGGCACACACATGAGTCTGCCACCCACAAGATCTGAAAGCTGACCCATTCCCTCTCCAGCGGACTTGGTGAGATCCAGTCTCCTTCCTGCTGAGATTTCAGAAGACACTTAAAATGTAATTGCCCTCCACTGAATCCCTCCTGCCCGATGTGTCCCACTGGATGGTGGTGACCATCTACTGAGATGGATGAATTAAAAAAAAAGGGCATTGCATGGTCTGTGTCTTTAACCCAAACAAATTAAAGGACGTCAAAGTCCATAATCTAAGAACCTTGCCGTTCACAGAAAAGAATTTTATGGCAATGACATCATCGTCCAGGTCTGTGATTTCACAGGCGTAGGTGCCCTGGTGGTAGGGCCTCGTCGGCTGAATCAAAAGAGTCAGGTCTTCTCCAGTATGAATGTTCTTAAAGTAGGAGAGGTCTTCGTAGTAGTTGATGCACAGTCCTGCTGCCCATTACTAGCCTTACTTGAAGCTTTACCAAAAAACTTTTTTTTGGGTTGTTTTTATAGAATTTTGGCTGAACTCTTTAGCAGCGGTCGTCGTCACCGCTGTCGGATATTTTACCAGCAACAGCAGATGGGAAGGTTGCAATTTTGACTTTTTATTTTATTTTTTTTACATTCCTGCGTTTAGGAGGGGAAAAACCCTAAACTAACCACCGCGTTCTTACAGCTTCACCCGAGATCTGAATGTTGACGCAGCTGTTACCGCTGCAACTAGAATTATTCTCGCTCGTGTATTTTGTGTGAATCAGCACCAAATCCGTGTATGGCTTGGCCCTGAAATGAATGCGTCAGATTAAAACACATATAAATCACAAATAGAGAAAATTTATGAAAAAAAAGCTAAACATTTTTTACAGATTATATCTTCAAAGGAAAGTTATTATCCGGTTGAAATTTAATTTCATTTGTAGTCATTCATTTTAGATAAATGTCAGAATTCATAAAAAAGCTCTAAAGGAGAACAGCTATAAACTCTAGAGACCTAGCTGGACCTGTAGCACAAATGAAACAGGCGCCTGGCATAGGATGAGTTAACATGAGTATTCATTTAGTGTTTTTACCAAATCTTTTAAAATGTTAAAAAAAGATTTTGTGTGTTTCATGATGTCATGTCATACTTCTGACATGGCCAGTTACGTTATCGGCATACCTGGGAACTTTCTAAATGAGCTGACCCCGAGGCTTTTGAAATATTAACCCTTTAATTCGGCCACTTATCAAGCAGTGATATCAGCCATAACAAAAGCACCAACCGGGAGTCTTATATATGATCACAGCGGGGAGAATAGGAAGGAGTCGGCTCTGTGACCCCAAGAATCTGCCCCTTCACCCTGAGACTGGGGCAGAAATTCTGAGCAATACACAAAGACTCCCTGCTTGTGAGCTTTTGAATTTAGACAGTGAGATTCTGGGAAAAGATCCTTTGTTGAGGCCAAACAATGTTTTGAGACCAGGGTCCAGACTGGTGATGACAAAGTGGCCCTGGCACTTTAAGGCCAGCAGTCGCCTGAGGCTGGATATGCACAGCCAGATCTTCCACCAGGCTTATCCAACTACAACACCCGGTCTGCCGCTCCAGTGGTGGGTATGGGGCACCAATGGCCAGCGGCCCACCAGGGCACATTTCAAGACTTTTTCATACAAATATGGTGCACATAAGTTGTCTGCTACAAACACAAAAATGGAGCCAGAGCCAAAGAAACAAAAACAAAATGGAGTCCGAACAAAAGAAGCTTTGATGTGAATAGCAGCTTGAGCAAGTCTTTCCTATTTAAATGAATAGTTCCCATAGTATGAGGAATTTTAGGGAGTAGTAACTGCTTATCTCTCCGAACGTGAATTCCACAGGTTGCTTCACCATTCAGACCGATTCATAACCGAGAAGGAATTCTCTTCTAGAGATTCCCTATCTGGTCAAGGAGAAACACCAGATGTTTGGAAATGATTCCTCGGACCGGAGCGCCTCTCGGAAGTGAATAACGGGAAAAAATACACGATGACATTTCTAATTATAATGAGTAACATCCATAATTCTGATTGGAGGATTTCAATCAATAGGTGGAGATTATGGTAATAAGCAAAGTCTTTAAACGTTTATTAGACAAAGCCGGGGAGGAGAAAGAATTGATTTTGGGCTTTCGAGATTTAGGACCATATTTTTACTCTGATTTAATTACTTTGATTATCTAATCATTTTTATATTTACCATCTCCTGGCCAACTGGAATTTGATGGCAATTGCCTAATTTTAAGAAAGATACTTTTCCTTCCTCTTAATTTTTCCCCTGAACCTTGATTTGGATCGACCGGGACCAGTTGGACCCCAGCAACACGTGGCGATAAATACAATGGAGTTTTGTTATTCTGAATAGAAGTGAATTTTGTCTGCGATTATCCCTGTTTTGAGGAAATAATATAATTTATTATTGTATATGACGGCTTGTGAGACTGCAGCTTATAACCCGTAACGGCAATGATGTAAAAAGGTATTTTTTCCTGGAATTTGGTATATTTTTCTGAAGTTTGACATGATTTATATAATATAATTTATATATAAATGTAATATATAATTTATAGTATTAAAATTATCACTAAGAAGCTATGGATGATAAATAAGACATGTGATCGGGAAAGATTTGGGTTCAGAGATAATATATAGGGAATCTCCTTAACCCCTTAAGGACAATGGGCGGTCATTGAAAACAATGCATGTATGGGCTTTGTCATTAAGGGGTTAAATTCATATTGTCGATGAGATCCTACAACGATTAAAAGCACCAGAATTTGGTGTATGTGATAGAATATTGTTTTTTTTGCCCTATTTTATCTCATTAAAATCCCTAAAGGACAATAATACGACGGTATGAAAGGACGGGGACAGGGAAAGGGTGGCGGGAGTCCCGTTTAACCGGAAAGGGTGCGACAAGCAGCTGGTTAGACAAAAATATTTTGTGGGAAAGCAAAGCCCAGTCTGCCTGAACCACGAACTTTCTAGTATCCCGCAAACTCACTTCACGCTCTTATGATCCGTTTTTAGCGGGAGTAACGGGAACATATTAACCTGCGCGTGACCGCAGCTCTTCTTGTGACACGTCTGACGCGGTGGCAGCTCTTTGGCGATCTACTGGGGGCAGATGGCCTTACTGGGACCCCGGGCCACTCTTTCCTGCCCTGATGCCCCTCCGTTCTAAGACATAATAATTGTGCTGATGTTAAAGAAATATATACTTCTGCTGGGAGGCTGTTCCACCACCGCACTCTCAGTGTCTCTCGGTGAGACAGAGAGGAGGACGTTGATGCGGTCTGAGACCGTGACAGTTCCTCACTCTTTCTAAAGCCTTGTGTTGGTTACGCAGCACTGAGTACACTGAGTGTTTCACAATCCCCAGCTTATTGTGTAATCGGACAATAAGGGAAATATCTGTTGTGTTACTTGTGGTCGTTATTATTAGAATTTCAAACCTGGAGAAACCTATTTTAGTTACATTTTGCATGTAAAGTTATAAAGAGCCGTTTACCTTTATATTTCTCTTTGATGGGGAAGTCCTATGGAAAAATATTTTCCCCATGAGCATAAGCCCAAGGGCTGTATACAGTAATAACCCCCCCAGTGCTGTATACAGTAATATAACACCCCCAGCGCTGTATACAGTAATATAACCCCCAGCACTGTATACAGTAATATAACCCCCAGCTCTGTATACAGTAATATAACCCCCAGTGCTGTATACAGTAATATAACCCCCAGCGCTGTATACAGTAATATAACCCCCCGCGCTGTATACAGTAATATAACCCCCAGCGCTGTATACAGTAATATAACCCCCAGCGCTGTATACAGTAATATAACCCCCCAGTGCTGTATACAGTAATGTCGGTCAGCGACAAAAACCTGGTTTTATCCCATTTTGTCCCAATAAACCCCCTTTATCTGCAGACCTGGAGCCGCCGTTGCTGTCAGTCATGTGATATTTTGAGTGACTTTCCCAGACACCACACTGAGCTGATGCTTTACGGCGATGCTAATGAAGTCCGTTCCTCCATAGACTTTTATTAGTCAGAGAGTCCAGCTTGGTGATTAGGACTGAGCCACAGTTGTTTCCCACAGGCATGATGATAAGGAGTCGGGGTGTTTAGTAGATCGGGGATCAGATAACAGAGCGAGAATCATACAAACGGCTGATATGCAGCTGCCTAAAAACATTATATTATGGGGTAAATGAAGACAACACCCCAATATATTCAAAAACATATTTTTAATAAAATACTAAATGGCAGTAAGTAAAATCAACTAAATCTGTAATTATGGGATAGATTCTACCATTTGAAATGTTATACAATGTATTTGATCTATTAACCAATTACCATAGAGGTGCATCAATCTCAGGCGATATAATCCAGCAAAAGAGATGATCTCCTAAAATGGGTAACAATTGGTTCCTCGTTGGGGAGTTTTAAACTAACTTCTCAGCAGTTCCTGAAAATGCTTAGGAAATCAAACTGTGATGTCATCATTGGGAGTGTGTATATATATATATCTATAACGGGAGCGGCTAAGGACAATGCGATACAGAGAGTGACGAGGCTTTAGAGGAAGGTGCCGTTACCCAACAAACAGTAAGTGGTGATAATAGAATTGTCATTATCACCAGTATTAGTAGTTTCGTTATGTTTTATTACCCGACATAAAGTGTATCTGTTATTTAATCATATTTTTTATGTTGCTACTTATTAGAAAATGTATTTCCTAAAACCTGAGATAAATTTATCTCCAGTAATTGAATCTGGAACATAGGCTACATAGATAGATAGATATTTACGCACTTTCTAGGCAGATAATGCATCAAATATTTATTAAGAATTTAGTCCTTTTCAATAATTTTGAGAAGCTGTCTTTTTATCTATACATTTGCATCATTTTTATGGCGGATGAAATAAAGATTAGGTCATTAGCGCACCTAAATATCTTTATTACAGTAAAGATATATATTTTTTTTAACAGCAATATTCGTTCTGTGTTGCTATTGTGTTATGTTTTCGTTCTGCATCTCCTAGAAGTGGAACTAGGCGGGAGGAGATAAACGACATGTGTGTCCACGCAACACGCAACATGTATTACACAACAAGATTGCATATTGAGGACGACCGATAAGCACATTAATGCAACTAGTGGCTGCTAATCTGGTGGTTATGGATGCTAATCCTATCTATGGAACCCCATAAACCCCCCAAAAAACATAACTTGGGTTATATACAAATATGTATTCTTCATTT
Organism: Spea bombifrons; assembly: GCF_027358695.1. Taxonomy (NCBI): domain Eukaryota; kingdom Metazoa; phylum Chordata; class Amphibia; order Anura; family Pelobatidae; genus Spea; species Spea bombifrons. The sequence goes on from NC_071098.1 coordinate 30,582,876, forward strand.
AAGAAGGATTTGCGTTTTCTCAACCATTTTCCATTTCTCTTCTCTTCTCTCTCTGGCAGATTTGGTCTGGGCAATGGAGAACATAACCAGCGTGAGTCCGACCGGCACCTATAGTTATTATGACTATGAAGACGGAGACCGCGGTATACATGGCCTTAATGTTTTTACTCTGTGTATCTACACGGTGGCCTTCTTGCTGGGGACAGCAGGAAACGGTCTGGTTATCTGGATCGCTGGATTCCGGATGAAGAAAACCGTCAACGTGGTGTGGTTCCTTAACCTGGCCATTGCCGATTTTATCTTTACTTTCTTCTTGCCCTTAAGCATCGTCTACGCAGCCATGGGGTTCCACTGGCCCTTCGGCACCTTCATGTGTAAACTAAACAGCGCGGTTGCCTTCCTGAACCTATTTGCAAGTATCTTCATTCTTACCGTCATCAGTCTAGACCGCTGGATTTCCGTGGTGTTTCCCGTGTGGGCTCAGAACAACAGGACGCCTCGGTTGGCTTATGTCGTTATCCTGATTGTTTGGGTTCTCGCAGTATGTTTCAGTTTAACATATTTCATCTTCAGAGACACAGATCAATTTGAAGATGGAACCATTGGGTGTTACAACAAGTTCCATGATGAATACAATGATCTGTTTCTACTAAGACATAGGGCTACAGTGATTACAAGGTTCATCGTTGGCTTTTTCATCCCTTTCACTGTTATCATCGCTTGCTACAGCGTGATTGCGTCGCGTCTCTACAGAAATCGCATGACCACGTCTACCAAACCTTACAAGGTTATTCTGGCTGTCTTGATCTCCTTCTTTTTCTGTTGGTTTCCATATCATGTGTTCTCCTTTTTGGAATTGTATGCCGTAACTCACTCTGTTACGTATTTTGATCGGGTCCTACAAGTTGGCGTCCCGCTCGCCTCCAGCCTGGCCTTCCTCAACAGCTGTGTTAACCCTTTCCTCTACGTCTTTATCGGTCGAGATTTCAAGGAGAAAATGAGGACCTCGATCCAGTCTATCTTTGAGAAAGCCTTCAGCGAGGATAGTATGCAGACAGACCTCAAGAGCAAAACAAAGTCATCTTCTGAATCTCATGTTGTTTGAATATCAGTAAGTTCTTTGCAGGGAGGTAATGCGGAAGCTGCTTAAGAACAGACACGGATCCATACATGCTAACTGATTGGGCCATACTCTGATTTTAAAGATCCCTCGAATGTTTTCTCTACTTCCACCTTCACGTGGCGCACTGGGTTATTCAACCACCTTCTCTTTGCCTTATGCTGTGCCTACCTTACACAGACTATAAACTTGTGGACTAATTGCCAAGTTAATTGGGTACCCGTTAAAAAGTGGTCGTATTTTGTGCCTGTGAAAACTAAACAAGACATATTCGATTGTTTTAAGAATAGCAAAGCCTCTGTATAATGCACAATAATTAATCCAGTGTTTGGAAGTAGTGTGGCTCAGGGGCAAGAAGTGGGATCCTGTAGTAAAGTGTTCATTTAGTAGAGTTCTACAGAAACGAACGTCAACAGTGCCCTCTGGTGGCCGTTTGTGTGTGTCACAAGAACTAACGTTACCTTCTGCAAAGACAAGCTAACGCATATTACATTTTATGTAACTTTCCTGTGACTTATTTACTTATTTTAGCAGGAATGCTCCACAATGAAAGAAATCTGGGGGTATTCTGGTAAAATATGTAATTACTAAAAAAAAACCTGTGCGTAAAGGCCTTTGTCATTACCCAAATGCAATATGTTTTTCATTACAGTGTATTTTTGCCGGGTTATATTTTGGCAAATGTTGCTTTGTGTCTTATAAGATCGAAGCATTGATTTGAGAATAGAAGTTGTTAATATTTTATTTGGTTAACAAATATTTTGCCAGCAGATAAGTCTAGTCGTCCGTTTCTCCTGCTTTAAAGACCTTAATCAGTCGTTGGTCTCGTCTTAGATTCAGGAGCCGTATGTCTATCCCATGCATGTTTAATACCCTCACTGTATTACCACTCTCTACCACTTCTGCTGGGAGGCTGTTCCACTGAAATGCCTGTTGGACAGTAACCAAAGTAGAATGCAGTTTATCTATGTTATACTTTTGTTTATATTGACATGGATTTTCGAATAATTTATTACATTTTGGAACATGCGTTTAAAAATGATCGAAACTCATGTGATGAGTAGTTTTATTGATTTATAACTTTACAAATGCTTTAACAATTTTACTTAAAATTCTAAATTGTAGTTACCACTAAATCTGTAAATGAACACGTTGTATTGCAATATCATAAAGATATAATAAAAATATATATTACTTAGAGTTTTGCTAAATTGACGCATCATGCTCATGTTTTCATGTTTAGGACTTTTATTTGTGAAATTGAAGGGGAAAAAAATTATATATTTTTAAATATTTTTCTCCATTTTAATTTATCAAGATAGCAACAAACTTAGCGGCTCACTGGTCCACCAGATGGACGGACAGTGGTGAGACACTATGAATATGAAAAGCTATAAATATATAAATTTTTCCCTAAATTCCACCATTATTTGGCAAATCAGTCTTTAAAGCATTAAAATAAATAAAAGGCTTTAGAGAAACAACGGTTAATTTATCTCGGCACAAGTCAGCTGAGACCAAGAACATTTATGTGATAAGATTATAGTTCCAAAAAAGAATACTGAAGGAGAAAACTTCATTTTAAGATTAGCAACTATCTGATAACACCGTTCAAAATAAACAAAAAAAAGGCATAATCCGACAGAAATTTACTGTCCCAGCAACCCTGCTAGAGAGGACTTCATCTACGAACGAGAGACAAAAACAAAAGCGCGGAAGACGCTGTGGAGTACCAGAGATCACGGTAGGACTTCGTATCGAGTTTCTGTCTATTTGGAATACATGGGGTGCACCATCAATGTCTATGCTCGGGTACTGGGGTGGAATAACCAATTATTACTAATACTTGGTTGGGAAATAAAGGTCAACAAACATACACTGTATGGACAAAAGTATTGGGACACTTGACCATTACACCAACGGTGTACATAGACATTACACAGACATTAATATGTAGTTGGTTCCCCTTTGCAGCCATAGCAGCTTCCGCTCTTCTGGGAAGGATTTCCACGAGATTTTGGGGAGTTTTTGTGGGAATTGTTGCCCATTCATCCAGTAGAGCGTTTGTGAGGTCAGACACTGATGTTGGCCGGTCAAGTTCCTCCACCCCAAACTCATCCAGCCATGTCTTTACGGGGCTTTCTTTGTGTGCTGGGGCGCAGTCACGCTTTAATAGAAAGGGTCTGTCCAGAGTCACCATTTGTGTAAAAAGCCTTAATTTGATTTACATTCAATAAAAGGAATACTAACATCCAACGAGAATTGCTCCTGGGGGGTTATAAATGATGCCCCTTGAAGGATCAGTTATGAAGCTGACTTCAAACTCCATATTTATGGCTAGAAATAACTCGATATAATTCTATGGCTGCCATGAAATAGAAACGTGTTTCGTCATTATAGATCTAGAACAAAAAAGTAAAGTCCTATTTGTTTTTTTGGGTTTTTTTTGGTAGGTCCATCATGGAAACTCCAGCTCCATTCGATTATGACAGCTATAACTGGACTCTTCGGGATTATAACTACAACGATGATTCATTTTATGTTTCATTTTCATCATTTTTCTACATATATTTCTCCGTTCAAATAATCTGCATCGTTTGCTACAGTTTGACTTTCCTCGTCGGGATAACGGGGAACAGCCTGGTCATCTGGATTGCTGGCTTCCGGATGAAGAGCGTCAGCTCCGTGTGGTTCCTCAACCTGGCCATAACAGATTTAATCTGTAACATTGCGCTCACTGTCCGAATAGCAGAATGGGCGCTGGTTCTAGGCGGCTCATTTTTGGGAAAAGGCTTATGCGCTCTTGCGGAAAGCTTCTTATTCTTCAACATGCTTACTAGTATCTTTTTTCTGACGACCATCAGCATCGATCGTTGCGTGTCCATCTTCTGGCCACTTTGGTCCAAAATTCACAGGACACCCAGATTGGCCAAAATAATCTCCGGGGCTCTTTGGCTGGGGTCTCTTGTGGTCAGTATATGGTTTAGAGCAGCTTATTCATTTGATTCCTATTTACCAGAATGTTTTCCGAGATATATGACAACACTTCTCACTTTGGAAAGAAAACGTGTGAGTTCTATGTTAGTTTTTAGACTTGTCTTCATGTTCGCTGGTCCCTTCTTCATTATCCTAGTTTGCAATGCCCTGATAGTTTACAAACTGAAAAACCGCAAAAGATCGAGAAGTTCTCTTCGACCTTTCAAGGTCATCACCGCGGTAGTGGTCTGCTTCTTCATCTGTTGGTTTCCGTACATCGTCTGGCCATTTGTACCGCTGGGTGGCAAACACTGGAAAGTAGACATGCTAACGACCGAAATTTCCATTTGCTTGGCCTACGTCAATAGTTGCATCAACCCAATCATCTACGTCTTCTTCTGCCAGGAATTTAAGGATAATTTCCTGAAGTCGTTACCAGAAAAACTGGAAACTATCATGAGCGAAAAGATCGATCTCAACACTGGAGAGGTTGATGACGCCAACGCTGTGCCGTGTATGTCGATGAAAGGTCACGATGACGCGGAAGCGTACGCCGAGACTCTCAATACCACTCGAGGCGTTTAGGGATTTGCTTGCGCGGAAAACAAAAGTCTGACAAAAGTAGATGATGTCGAGCAAAAGCACCACGAAATTCTCACCACTGGCCCCAGCCATTTTAAGTACGGTCCGCCATTTTAAGTTTTTATGCTGTCCGGTTAAAGCCTATTTCTCATCCATTTACAAATGAGGCGTGTATTTTAAAGCTTAGGCTGTAAGATCTGTGGCACAGGGGCCTTTTTTCCTAATGTACTCATAGCTATAGTAGTCCGCTGTATTTATTATATGTCTGCACTTATTGTACCCCCTTTATTGCACTATACAATATAAAGAGCTATACTATAAAATATAATATACACTCTGCCTAATAAATGATATATAAATATATATGGAAAAAATATAATATATATATATATATATACAGAGAGAGAGAGAGATTTTCTTTGGAAATGTATTATTCCTGACATTGTTCAAGTTTGGATTTATGACCCTTACTTTTTTGTTATTTTATTCAGTAACCTGGGTTATTGTTCACACCGCAATACATTTTTTACGAATATATATATGTATATGTATCAACCCAATATATATATATGTATATTATCATGACAGTGTTTTTCTGTTTTTATTAATCTACTGTATAAATATGTGCATTCGTTTTTTGGCTGACTTCCCTAAATTCCTAATGCGGAATAAAAGAAATGAAAACAGGTGTGAAAGTAAAATAAAACTACAAACGGATTTTTACCGTGATGCTTATTGTGTGACTGCTAGGACTCCCCTAAAAGCTGATTATGAGGAAAGCCCTGCGGATACACACACACGACATGAAACCAGCGAGCCGAGGAATTTCATACCATGTGGGGACTGTTTAATTCCCCAGGGGGATCTGAGACTCCACCAGAAGGATGATGTTTGGGCTCGTGTGTCACAGCCTTGTTTAAATATCTCAGTGGTTGTGCTCGGCATTGTACCTATGAGTGCCTTCAGTAATGCATTGTGTGGAAGTATGTCTTGTCTCTTATTCCACTTAAAGCTTATATCCTTCTTCTGCTACATTTGTACACAACGAGCTCCTCATTCTATCCCTTACATGCAAGGACAGTGTGGCGGCCCCGTAATGATTTTTCTTCATCAACATCCATGAGTTGTTTTAATCCAGCCACACTCCAATACCCCAGCATGGACGTTCCGGTTGTGGGGATCTTGCTGAATCCCAATAGTAATAGAATAGCTCGGTGTTGGCTGAGATGTTGGCTGTACTCCATGTGAGGTGTGTTGAGTGTTCCACTGGATTCCATTAACCTAGTTTATAAACCCACTGTACATTAGCCTGATACATTTTCTACCCTGAGAACTTTAGTAGCTCCGTCTTTATCATGTCCGTATTGAGTTAAAGATATTACGGTATCTCCGAAGACGATCTCTCTGATCAACCAGCCATTCGCTCTTCCTGTGAATTCAACAGTTTTATTTGTCCTTTTTAACGAGTTAGTCGTTAATAAACTGCTTGGACAGGGAGAAGACGGTCGCTTTATTTCAGGACCAACAATAAAGCAGGTAAGATATGATTGGCTTAACTTTAAACTTGTAAACAGAAGACAGAAAAAGAATTCTAAGAGCATGGACATTCCATGGATGGAGATATTAACCTTGATCAGGTTTACCAAGTGGTTTTGTATTTCTAACAATATAATATGGTGGTAAAACGTTAGAATTAAATTGGAATAATTGTTTGAAGAAATGTCATAAATGAACGGTTACCTTTCTTAGAACCTGCCACCAGATCAGCACCACCTGCCCAGTTTTCCTGCTGTAAAGACCCCAACCTTAAACTTGTTCTTGTCTTAGATTCTTAAAAGTATATATAAAATAATTAAACTTTGTTGATGGACTGGAAGGCTGGGGATTGGTAAAGATTTACTTTGATAAGAATGATCTTTGGTATATTGTTGTAAATCGGAGAACTTTTCAAAACAGGTCCAGATTCCATCAACTGCCCAACCCAACATCCCAGCCCGATGTCCAACCAGTTCGATCGTGCAGGTGTTTCCCTCAGTCGTTGTCACACTGTGATTCTTGAAGATATAAAAGTATTTAAACTGTTAGGAACGGCAACGCTTAAAGGATCCATCAATCTGACACATCAGCTTATCCCGCCGTCTTCTGACAATGGTCTTATGACTTCTCTACGTCAACTTCTAGGAGGTTTCATGCTCAACCTAAACCAGTATCAAATGCTATTTTGATTCTAAATGCTATTAATATCGATGGTGTGATTACATTTAAACTTTGTTACATTGAGTTAACTTTTTTCTTTTGTTGCAGGCGGCAGAGTGGATTTGGAAATGGCGACAGAAGATCCTTTCCTTTCCCGCATTGACAATGCCACTACTGACCCCGCACCGGAAGACCCATATTATAGTTATTATGTAGAGTTGGTTAAAATCATATCTATCATAGGTTACAGTATAACGTTTGTCTTGGGGGTGGTGGGGAACGGGTTGGTCATCTGGATCGCCGGATTTAAGATGAAAAGGATGGTCAACACGATCTGGTTTTTGAATCTGGGAGTCGCCGACTTCACATTCGACCTGCTCTTGCCTCTCCTTATAACAGAATGGGCAATGGACGGGCACTGGCCCTTTGGGTGGATAATGTGTAAAGTTATAAACACTGTTCTTTTTCTAAACATGTCTGTCAGTACCTCCTTCTTGATGATCATCAGTATTGACCGTTGTGTCTCCGTCGTGTGCCCAATATGGTCCAAAAACCACCGAAGCCCCAGATTAGCCATAATAGTTTCAAAAATCGTTTGGCTCCTGTGTCTGACCCTCAGCTCTCCATACCTTGCTTTTTTTGATGTTGAACAAGAATTCGGGGAAAATATATCCTACTGCGTTCCTGTATATGCCCAGGATTACCAGAAGTATAACGTACGGCACAAGGCCATGCTCCTTACCAGACTTGTGTCCATGTTCATCGTTCCATTCTCCGTCATCCTGGTTTGTTATGGCATCATTATCATTCGACTAAGAAGAAGCAGGAATCTGTCTGTGTCCAATCGACCATTCAAAGTTATCGTTTCTATTGTCTTCTGCTTCTTCTGCTGTTGGTTTCCTTTCCACTTCTGCCCTCTGTTAGACTTTGCGTACCTTGATACCACCTGGGAAACAGATCTGATTGTGTATTATCTATCGATTTGCTTGGCTTATTTCAACAGCTGTCTCAACCCCATCTTGTACGTCTTCATCGGACGCGACTTCAAAAAGAGCTTGATTAGATCGATCCCGTTTCTCCTGGAAAGCACGTTTCGGGAGAGATGTGACTTAAACTCTGAGAATCAAGGTGATCAGACGGTTATGGGGACAGAACTGGAGAGTTATAACGCATGATCTGTGCCATTCGTTGTGACCGATAAGCTTCGTATTTCAGTCGTCCATCGTCATTGTGCTGTGAATGGATGTAGCAGTGATCTTAGACATGAGAATATGTCAGAATATATAAAAAAAGTAAAGATATTGTTTTGTCTTCAGTTTATTTTTGTGCTGCGTTCTGTATCTATCTTGTATGTAATCGTCTGTAACCGTTATCAACAGGCTGATAATGATAATGATACCTGTATATATATATATATATATATAATGTTAAAATAAAGATCAAAAATTATATTGGAATTATTTGTTTTCAGCCTTATCCTTACTAATGTACCCCCGTGTTCTGCCTCTAGGGTATTTCGATCTAGAAGAACCTGTCTCTGCCCACATTTTTGGGTTTAGTATTTTTTGTTGGTATTCTCGTGGTCATCGTTATCTGTCGCTGCGTGAGAATCTTCTTCCTTATCGGAGTTTTCTGGCCGCGAGCAACTTAGTTTCTCTGATCTTTAAGTAACGTACGATGAGACATTAGAGCTGCTCTCGCTGTTATTGCACAGCCGTTCGCTACGGTTCAAATACATGAATAATATTTAATAAAGTAGACGTTGATGAGGAGGTAAGCCCTGGGGTAGGTTCACGGGACATCAAACCAGAAACCCAAGGGATTTCATACAATGCCAAACGTGGGGACTGTTTTATTAGAACAAAATGTTACTTTTAGGGCTGGAAACACAAAAAATGACATATCTTCATAAGGGGCTTCTTGACCATAACCACTAAAATCTAACCCAACTGATCTTTGTCTAATTGAGTCTTTACTCCCCTCCAATTTGCTCCGTATTGGACTTTTTAGTGCCTTTGACAACGCGTTGTGAGGATATGCGTTCCTTCTCCGGCTACCTTCATACATCACTGGCTTCTCATTCTATCGCTCAAGTCCAAGGACAAAGTGCGGCGTCGGTCCATGAGCTTATTCTTCTTTATCAAAATTCAGAAGTTGTTTAAAATCTTTTTAGGAATGTTCAGCCAATACTCCAGGATAAAAATAAGAGTCACTGTTGAGGGTCTTGATAAATCCCAATGGTAATAGTGAAAGAATGATGTTGGCTGTACTCCATCTGGGGTGTGTTGAGTCTTTCCTTGGATTCCATTGAATTTGTATTTAAACCCACTTGATACATTTTCTTCCCTGAGAACTTTAATAGCTCCGTCTTTATCATGTCCATATTGAGTTAAAGATATTACGGTATCTCCGAAGACGATCTCTACGATCAACCAGCCATTCGCTCTTCCTGTGATGTCAACAGTTTTATTTGTCCTTTTTTAAAGAGTTAGTCGTCAATAAACCGCTTGGACGGAGAGAAGACGGTCGCTTTGTTTCAGGACCGACAATAAGGCAGGTAAGATATGATTGGCTTAGCTTTACAGACTGTTTGTAAACAGAACGCAGAAAAGGAATTCTAAGGACGTGGACATTCCGTGGGTGGAGATATTAACCTTGATCGGGTTTACCAAGTGGCGTTAGTGCTGCTACATTGTATTTCTAATAATGTAATATGGCGGGCAGTTGGCAGACTTTGAGATAAGGGGTAACTATGTAGCTACGGGTGTCTCTAGGTGTGGGTAGTTTTGCTGTCTGTTGGGTTTGATGTTAATGTAGGACATTGTAGGAAGGTTAGAGAAGAGCTGAAAACATTGTGCAGGTGTTGTCTCTTTGGTGCCAAGAGTCCGTTCCACTTAATTGGAATATGTCTTATGTGAAAAGCCGTGTGTGTGAACATCTACCACCCATGAACCTTTCTCCCGACTAAAAGGAGGAGTTGCTGTGTGAATGCGTGGTCTCTGTGTGAAGCAAACTGTGATAAAATGAAGGCGGATTGGTTAAACCTCAAAAACATAAACTGAGAAGCTGAGGAAATATATAAGAAGCACATTAAACTTTGTTGAAAAAAAGGGACAAATGGTAGATGTAAAATATTTACTTTTTGATCAAGCAGGTCCCCCCCCCCAATCATACTATCATACAGTCACGCTGTGATGTTCCTTATTCTGGAAGGTCTCAAAGTTACAGCTAAAGTAGTAAGTAACTACTAAAAGGCAACACTTAAAGGATCCATCATTCTGACACATCAGCTTATCCCGCCATCTTCTGAAAATGGTCTTATGACTTCTCTACATCAACATCCAGGAGGTTTCATGCTCAACCTAAACCAGTATCAGAGTTTTAACATTCTAAATGCTATTAAATCGATGGTGTGATTACATTTATACTTTGTTACATCGAGGTAACTTTTTCCTTTTGTTGTAGAGCGGATTTGGAAATGGCGACAGAAGATCCTTTCCTTTCCTACATCGACAATGCCACTACTGACCCTGCACCGAAAGAAGCATATTATAATTATTATGTAGAGTTGGTTAAAATCATATCTATCATAGGTTACAGTATAACGTTCGTCTTGGGGGTGGTGGGGAACGGGTTGGTCATCTGGATTGCCGGATTTAAGATGAAAAGGATGGTCAACACGATCTGGTATTTGAATCTGGGAGTCGCCGACTTCACGTTTGACCTATTCTTACCTCTCCTTATAACCCAATGGGCACTGGACGGGCACTGGCCCTTTGGGTGGATAATGTGTAAAGTTATCAACACTGTCCTTTTTCTAAACATGACTGTCAGTACCTCCTTCTTGATGATCATCAGCATTGACCGTTGTGTCTCCGTCGTGTGCCCAGTATGGTCCAAAAACCACCGAAGCCCCAGATTAGCCATAATAGTTTCAATAATCGTTTGGCTCCTGTGTCTGACCCTCAGCTCTCCATACCTTGCTGTTTTTGATATTGTCGAATCTGAAACAAATAAATCCTACTGCTTTGCTCTGTATTCCGTGGATTCTCACAAGGCCATGCTCCTTACCAGACTTGTGTCCATGTTCATCGTTCCATTCTTCATCATCCTGGTTTGTTATGGCATCATTATCATTCGACTAAGAAGAAGCAGGAATCTGTCTGTGTCCAATCGGCCGTTCAAAGTTATCGTTTCTATTGTCTTCTGCTTCTTCTGCTGTTGGTTTCCTTTCCACTTCTGCCCTCTGTTTGTGTACCTCGATACCACCTGGGAAACAGATCTGATTGTGTATTACCTTTCGATTTGCTTGGCTTATTTCAACAGCTGTCTCAACCCCATCTTGTACGTCTTCATCGGACACGACTTCAAAAAGAGCTTGATAAGATCGATCCCGTTTCTCCTGGAAAGCACGTTTCGGGAGAGATGTGACTGTAACTCTGAGAATCAAGGTGATCAGACGGTTATGGGGACAGAACTGGAGAGTTATAACGCATGATCTGCGCCATTCATCGTGACCGATATGCGGTTTCCAGCTTCGTAGATCAGTCGTCCATTGTCATTGTGCTGTGAATGAACGTAGCAGTGATATTAGACATAAGAAAATGTACGAATATATAAAGAAAAAAAGAATTTGTTTTCCCTTTAGTTTATTGTTTTACTGCTTTCTGTATCTTTCTTGTACTTAATAATGAATCGACATGCAAATGTCAAATAACATACAATGTAAGAAAAACAAGTTAAAATAAAGATATCACCCTTATATTTAAAGTATTGGTTCTTCCGCATATCACAGCCTGTTCAGGGCTGATCAAAATCGTAAGGGGCTGTTCAAGATATTTTACATATATTTTGGGCCACAGATGGAACTACTGGGGTGTTTCACCAAAAACTATTCGGACACATTTTTTGTTTCATTTTGTGGTCCATTCATTTTCGGACAACAAATTTTATTTCCTGCCCTTCTGGACAAAATCCGGAGGGCTTTTTCCATTCGGAAACAAAATTTGTTGTCACTCACCCTCATTCACTCTCTTATGCTATCTCACTCATTCTCTCCCACATACTCGTATTCACCCGTTCTCTCAAGCTCTTTCTCTTACCGTCTTACTACCTTCTCCATTTGGAACACAATTTATTATCATTCACCTTCATTCTCTCTCTTGCTATCTCATGCTCTCTCACGCCCTCTCACATTCTCTCACACCCTTAATGTCTCCCAACCATCTCCGCCAACCACTTCCGTGTGCCTGTCTCCTTTGCCCCGGCATTAGCTCTGTTAATCAGGCCTCCCACAGCACTTCTACAAAGGGGTGGAGCCTCCAGACATACCCTCTCCCCTGGATTGGAGGAATGGGGAGTGTCCCCATGGCTCCTCCCTTTTGCTGAAGTACTCCGAGAGACCAGCGTAAGGAAGATGGATTTGCAGGGAAAGGGAAGCATTTCTTCTCCTGTGTGAGAATCCGAATGCCCAAGTCTATTAACCATGGTTTCCTCGAGTCACGATGCCATGATTTAAGTAGAGACTTAATTGGGGTGAAAAATTGGGAAGCTACTCCATCCATGGCGTGTTTCACACATATGGCCTCTGCTTAATAATGTACTTTTGAGACCTGTTGTGGTCTAAAGTAAATAAGACCAGGGAATTTTTAACAAATATAATGACCTTGTTGGGAAATTAGCTAATTGATTAGTTTGATGGGGATGTGGGATCGAGGGAAGGTTTCTTAAGGATGGGGGAGATGATGGCATGCTTGAATGAGGATGGAAATACACCAGAGGAAAAGGAAGGATTAAAGATGTTGATTAGGTTTGGAGTAAGGACACTAGAGAGGGATGGTAGGAGATGCGAAAGTGCCGGGTCAAGGGGACAGACGGTGAGGTGGTAGGATGAGAGGGAAAAGAAAAAATGTCACCCTATTGAGAGTGTGCCTTGACGTGGCGGGTAAGCTTAATTATGCTTTGGCCAATTCATATGAGATGAGAGGCCCTCAGAGACTTGAGTAGGTGTGACTGGACTGAAGCAGCTGAGGATGCGATACATTCTTCTATGGTGGGACAGGAAAAAGTCCCGTTAATTTCCAGTTCTTTCTAGCAGGGGTTTGTGATGGAGGTCGTGAACACAGATGGTTAAACCGAGGCCGGCTGCACATGAAACCGCGTGTGAAGGCATCAGATACACTCTTATCTGAGTAACTGCTGTCTGAAAGTGACCGTCACATCCACATTTGGTTAAAGTCGTTGGGAAATCACATTTCACAATCATGAAGATTAACGATTAGAGCGATTCACAAGAAGGGCTCTCGTCCTGCAGAGTTAGACGGCACTTCCCAGGAGCATCGGCACAAGGCAGGACCTACCGGGTGGATCAGGTACGGAGCGCTTGGGCTCTGAGATGAAAGCGAATCTTGGTTTTAACCACTTCATTTCCTAAGGCTCTCATTCAGGTGCTTGACTTTTATGTCAATAATAATAATAATAATAATAATAATAATAATATTCACGTTAGGGAGTTGACTACCTGTTGATGGAGCTGCATGGTAATCGTGATGAGATTCGGGATAATTGTAGATATTTTTAAGCAAATATGTAATCAGTGATCATTTTGTCGGATCATTTTGTTCGATTTGTTTGATATATAAAGAAACTAACATTGCTGCTTAAAACATCTGACTTTTTATTTCCCTGTTTACTTATTTACCTAATGGTAAGAAATACAAAAACCATATTTCATTAACCACCACCTTCACTCCTTTAAAACTGTAGCATGAGGAAATTGTGCTTTACTGAGAGAATTGTGGATAAATGGAACAGCCTCCCAGCAGAGGTGGTAGAGGTTAATGCAGTGAGGGAACATGGAAGGGATAGGCATACAGCTCCTGAATCTAAGACGAGAACAACAACTGATCAGGGTTTGAATAACATGCAGACTAGATGGGACCGACTGTGTCTTATCCATCCCATACATGTTTAATTCCCCCCACTGTATTATCCTCTACCACTTCTGCTGGAAGGCTGTTCCACTTATCCACCACCCCGCTCAGTAATTGTTGCTTACTAAAGCATATTCTAGAACCGTGCTAAATATTACGGCCAAAAGAGAGTGAGTTTTGGTTAGCAGAGCGGTCTTCGATTGTTGTGAGACCCCTATCATTTTATTAACCCTACTGAAGTGACACAACTGCCAACTATCCTAGAATGCCAAGACAAGTCTCTACAACCTCACAACCTTTTACTTTAATAATTTCCATATTGTTTGAACCATGTTTGTGTTTTTTTTTTGCATATGGCAGAGTTGCTGACGAAATGGAGATAAACGACATTTATGCAGACTTCCTCGTCAACGCTACGAGCGAAGACCCCCCGGAGGACCACCGCCATGATGTTTTGGGTGAAGGCACCTTCCGTTTCGTGAAGATAATGACTATAATATGCTACAGCATAACGTTCGTCATGGGGATTATTGGTAATGGCCTGGTCATCTGGATCGCTGGGTTCAAGATGAAGAGGATGGTGACCACAATATGGTTCCTGAACCTTGGAGTGACCGACTTCGTCTTCGATATGTTCTTTCCGCTCCAGATAACCGAGTGGGCCATGGACGGACACTGGCCCTTTGGTCAGATAATGTGCAAGGTCATATTTACTGTTCTTTACCTAAACATCTTCGTCAGCATCTCGTTTTTGCTCATCATCAGTATTGACCGTTGCACCTCTGTAATGTGTCCCGTTTGGTCCAAAAATCACCGCACGCCCAGATTAGCGCGGAACGTCTCCATAGTAACCTGGATTTTGTGTTTTTCCCTGAGCTGTCCATACCTTTCTTTCTACGATGTTCACCCCGATCCCTTTCAAAGCGTTAACCGCTGCTTGCCGGTGTTTGCTGATGAACATACGAATGGGTTGAACTATAAGGCTATGGTTATCACTCAGTTCGTGGCCATGTTCGTCATTCCGTTCACCATCATCGTACTTTGCTATTCGCTCATCGTTGTTCGGTTGCGACAGAGCAGAAGCCTCTCTGGGTCGAATCGACCTTTCCGAGTTATCACCGCCATTGTACTCGGCTTCTTCTGTTCTTGGTTTCCATTCCATTTTTGGCCTCTGGTAGAGTTGATGGACGTTAAGGTGGACATCGCTTACGACTTCATAGTGTTCCACGTCTTCTGTTGCCTCGCTTTCTTCAACAGCTGCCTCAACCCAATCCTTTACGTCTTCATCGGACGCGACTTCAAGAAAAGCCTCATAAGGTCAATTCCTTTTATTTTGGAAAACACCTTCAAGGAGAAGTGGGACATTGAGGACAAGGATCAACATGACCGCAGCGTCACTGGAACTGAACTGGTTTCTTTTCATCCATGATGCTCGTAAGGAATTTCTATCTTCCAAAGAACCTTAAACTGTACATCCTGTATATTTTATTTTACGTTTTCATTACGTAAATCAACCCCCCACCCAAAAACACTCATATAGTCTTTTAAATGGTGGACAGAGAAGTTGCTCTGGTATCATTTACGTGATCAAGGTAGGTGGACATATCAATAATTGTTACAATTGTGGACCCAAGAGAATATGCTGTGTTTAGGTTATATGAATACCTAAAACCATGCCTGAATTGACCAACTGGTCCACAGGGCCTACAGGTCAAAGGTCAGATGGGCCAGTGACCAACCACCCCTCATACTTACCTTTGTGTGATTTTTTGATTTAAAGTCCCAGGGATGATTTTGCTTTCCCAGTCTACAGGGGTGTGCTGGCACCTTCTTGCCCTGACTTCGCCATGTATAATGACGGCCAATAAACCTGGCCAGAAAGATCCTGTGGCAGCAGACGACAACCACCGATCCCATAGTCCGTCTCCAGAGAATGATCTCCCGGTTTATACGTTTAAGAACAAGTCGGGGGTCTACCGAAATAAGACAAACGTGTAACGACTCACCCCGTTATGTCATTTGTGAGTTTCGAGAACATTTATCGGAAAACCCCAAGTCCATGGTTACCATTTATATGACAACAAGCTCCACTTATATATATGTATAAGTAATAACAACTATAATTGTTTTGTAATCATCTGCATAGCAAACGCTAATGAAAAGATAAATGATAGACAGATAAAAAGACAGATAGATGGAACAAAATATATTTCTACAAGAGATACATTTCAATGTGCAGTTCCTTGCTTGAGCTGTTGGTGGCAGTGTTGTACACGAATTATTTGTAGAAATGATACATTCTTTGGAGTCGAATTAAAAATATATATATTTTTTTTACCTAATGGATTTATTTTCATGTTTTTAAAACCATAAATCATGTTTGAAAGAGATTCTTGTTTTCAGTTGTAATATTTATAGTGATAACAACCTGCGTGATAAATGCTAGAGCAAAAATATAGATTTATCAAACATGGTAATGGAAACTTCCTAGAATTTTCACTTTTCAAATACTTGTTGATTTATGAAATAAGGAGAGGCACGACACCAGTCCTGGAGGGCCACAAACGGGCCAGGAATTAAAACATCAAGAAATATGATCGAGATACAGTAGATAATATAAGTATTTTTTTTTTAAAAAAAAGACGGGTCAATCGTATACAATGCCGGATATAAAACAAATAAAAGCTCGGATCAGATTTGATCTGATTATTTACTTCCGAATGTTTAAATAACATAATTATCATTTTATAAGACTAAAGAAACCTAAACTGCATTAAAACAAAATAAATAAACCTTTATGTTTGGAAACAAAAACTTTAAAATTTAATTCATTTTATTATAATAAAAAGCTAATTTAGGACATTTTCTGTGTTTTTTCTCCTTTGTTTTCCTAAGCTTGTTTAGGCATTGTTAGTATTGGCTGAATATAGTGGAACAGTAGCATGTATAACGCTTGTCGTGTATTATATGTGATGTGTCAATGTCACACTTACAGAGTTTCGGAGAAAATGTGTGTGTTGGTGGGGGTAATGGGGGGGTGTCCGGTGGTCGGGATGGTTAATTGCATTTTAAGCAGTTTAGCACTTTCTTAAAAGGAACCTGATGGCGATTTTATCAAAACTTGACTCAGACACAATAGCTGAGAGTTAATATTTAATCCGCCCCATTGTAATTAGAAATCTTGGACAAAAATTATATTTCCAGTGCCAGGAGCCAAAGTCCATGGTCGAGAATTTCAAGTCAAACGGAATGTCTACGTTACAGCCTAGAGTTACACGCAAAACCGTTGAGATCGGGATCTGAACGAGGAATGAGCTTTAAGTGAATGCGAAGAACCTCCTATAGCATGGGAGGACATGAGACTCTCCCATAACCCAAGGTAGAGGTGGGTGAAACGTCTGGTTGAACATAAGCTGGGCAAGCCCACGATGTAAGGTTCCTTCACACCTGATGAGTTGGACTGAGACAGGTCTGGTGCTCAAGCCTAGGCCGGCACGCTTGGTGATAGCCAATCAAGATATGGACGTTGTTCAGAATCTTGAGTTCTGAAGGGTTAATTTAGACATGTGTAAAGCAACTTGGCCTGGGAACATGGGGCACTTACAGATCTCCCAGCTTTGGGATTGATCACACTGTCCTTAACGCTCCCGTATTATCAGTAGAGCGTACGAGAGACATAACCGATATTCCAGGTGTTACTCATAAACGTTTCGGGTATTCTGGATCATTGTGTTACCGTGTAAGAACAGAATGCTGAACCTTCCACCTGTCCCTCTGATCTATGGTCTGATACCAGGGATTAGTGTATGAATTGGGAGAACGTTAAAACACTCTCACACTCGCTAACCTGACACTGAGACAATTAAGCTCCGAAGGCAAGATGTCCAAATGATGAAATTCTCAATGTGATTGTCAAGGTTCCGCTAATCCTAGATCCAGTTACCAATCTATCTCCAAATCCAGACAAAGCCATCGCACCCTACACTTTCACTGACAACCCGACGGCTTCATTTAATTAGGAAACCATGGGCGTTATGAGATGGCTGGTGGATTACTGGATGCAATTACTGCGGGACACAAAGGGTCACTTATAGAGTTAAGGGAGACTCAATGAGATAACGGTGGAAGTGATTGGGTTATTTATTGTAGACAGGACTTTGACGTGATCAGGTCAATACATGTCTCCAATATGGTGCCCAGTTGACATTGGACATTATATGTCGGAATCTTTGTCCTTTCAATTTGAAAAGGGTGAGGAGGGCGAGGAAGACCAAGGTAAAAAGCCCAGTGGGCTGATGGGCGACTGTGTTGTGCGGCTGGATATACCCAAGCGCATGCTATGTGAGCTTAAAAACATAGCATGCGGTCGCGCATATCCAGCCATCGGCCGCACTGATATCATCTGGAGCCCGCCGCCTTAAAGTGTCATTGCCAGTCCGGCCCTGCAGGACAGGTCTACATTTGAACTCTCTAATTGTATAATAAACCCTGGCGAGCTTCTCCTAGACCTGATTTCGCAATGATAAGGTGAAGACGGTACAGAGAAACAAATCATTTAAGTTTCTGAATTACAAAGAGGAACTAATGAGGGAAACCATAAAAAAAACTTTGTCCGGAACGTGTCCTCGGGTAACACGGGAAATGGTTATTTTCCTTGTCGCTAATAATACTTCGAGGAAATAGGACTAGACAGCTGGAACGCTCACAAAGAGATTTCTTAACATGAAAAAATATATCTATCTAGTCTTTCTCCTCTAGGTTAGGATAATGGATGGACCTCCACTCAAGTCTTTCTCCTCTAAGTTAGGATAATGGAGAGACCTCGACTTTAGTCTTTCTCCTCTAGGTTAGGATAATGGGGGCCTCCACTCAAGTCTTTCTCCTCTAGGTTAGGATAATGGAGGGACCTTCACTCAAGTCTTTCTCCTGTAAGTTAGGGTAATGGAGGGACCTCCACTCTAGTCTTTCTCCTCTAGGTTATGATAATGGAGGGGCCTCCACTCTAGTCTTTGTCCTCTAGGTTAGGATAATGGAGGGATCTTCACTCTAGTCTTTGTCCTCTAGGTTAGGATAATGGAGGGACCTCCACTCTAGTCTTTGTCCTCTAGGTTAGGATAATGGGGGCTTCCATCCAGAAGAAACAAAGGAATCAGAATTAATTAAATCTGGCCATTTGGCTTCTGTAATTACAAAAATGAGGTTGATTCGGATTGAAGAGCAAAGAGGACATGGTCGTCTTATATAATTCCCACCTGTACATCCTAAAACATCCGCTTTATTTTTTGAAGATAACACAAAAGATGTCCACCTCTGCTCTGGAACGTCAGGTCTAATGAACTCTCGACATCACTGTTCTAGACACTATCTAAAGCGACTGTTGACGTTAACCACTAATGTTATCAAATAAAGATGAAGACAAATCCTCGTTTCAAAGCTCTTATTTTATTTTAATATCGATTGTATTTCCTGTGAAATTGGAAAAAAAAAAGTCTCAAGGAACCGACGGAGATCAGTTCCTGTTTGAAAAGCAAACAGTTAACTTCTTATTGACGGCAGCAGATAAGGAAACAGAAGCTGTTAGTGTTGGTTTAATCATTTGAATAACTCTTTCCATGCAGTTGGTTCGGTAGGATTTATTAGGGGCCATTAACTAAATGGGGTAACTGGTGAAGAAGCTGGGGATTAGAGGTGGCATCATATTGACAGCTAAGAATTCACTTAAAGGGGCACTCCAGCCATCTTATGCTCTTTTATGCATATAATAGCCGTGTGGTCTCTTTACATCTTCATGGTGCTCTCCTTACAAATGCACAGAGGGGGGCTCTGCAGAATCCCCCCATAAGCATTTGCCCCTTCCCCCATCCCCTAGCTGTATGCCGTGCAGATAGAAGATGAGAGATAGAAGAAGATGGTGAAAAATGAAGAAGAAGATCCAGAAGACAGCGTGAGAGAGTGAACGAGAATGAGTGAGTGTGAGAGAATGAGGGAATGAATTTCCTTTCTGTATGATGCTCCTGAATTTTCAGCCAAACCGAATGGGCCAAAAATAAACCGAACAATTGTGTCAGAATTTGGCCCATTTCACAAGTCTAGTATTTGGACCCCTCATGCGTGACCAAATAAGAATGAATATTTTCGCAGCTTTAAGAGAAGAATGTTACTTTTTGCTGAACTTTCTTAAAATTAAGAGAATAGGGTTGGGCGCTCGAGCATTCTTTCCATATCACATCCCCTGGAAGATGTCCGCATAGAAATCCACATATTGGCTAAATTGTTATGTTTCTCCCAAAACAAGAACAACATGACAATTTACTCAATACGAGATGAGGAATGAGGTATGCGGAATCCTAACCTCCCAACGAGTCCAAGGGCCAATGACTGATTAAGGTTTGAGTCTTTACAGCAGGAGAAATGGGCAGACTAGACGGGGGCCGAAGGGGGCCGATCTTTTTACTTTATTTCTATATTATATTTACACGTATTTTGGGGGCCAACGTCTCCTTTCTTAGCTTGTTGCTTATCAGGGACATTTCCGAGTCGAGATGTAAGACTCAGCGGAGAGAGAAGTTAATTTAAGAGAGATGATGGAACGATCTCTTTAAATTCTAGCCGTTAATTATAAATCTGGGGGAAAAAAATCATATTTGACAATAATTGCCCGATTTGGCTGCCCCCCGATTGTGTTTAGAATTGTTATTAAAAAGTATGGAAATTAGCATAATGCAGGCGCTTTAAACGATTTAATTGGATGAATATGCAATTAAAGCGCGCCAACGGACGTCTCTCTAATGAGAAAGGGGTCTGCAGGAGGCGCGGCGGTGGGCAGATCTCTCACGGGATCACGGAATGGGGATATTGATCATTCTTGCGCATACACAAAGCTCATTAATTCAAACAAATCAGCGTGATTTCCATCTCCTTTATTCATACGGAAATATTTCATAATGAAGACAGCTCGGTGAGGGCGGTGGGGCGGCGATCGGGGTCCGTGAAGTCGGACGTTACATTAAAGGGACTGTTAAGTGTCCTCAACCCCCCCACCTGAGCCTCTGTGAGGACTTTAATATGCTTTCTTCCTTACTTGGACTAGAAGCTGCAGCCCTGTTGCTGCATCTGCCCTCCTTTTAGTTAACATTCCCTGCCACTGATTGCTGTTTCCAGCAGCCAATCAGGGGCAGGAAAGTGCTCCCATTGAAATCATTTGGAGCATTTTTCAAGCATGCGCGTCGGGGATCCTAGTATTCACAGAGCCAGCGCTGGAGCTGACTAGTGGTGGGTATATCACGTGCAGGGCCAAACCGTGCCGGGGGGGGCAAGGGAAGGGGCAAATGCATTTGGGGGATTCCGCAGAATACGCCCATACATTTTGCAAGTGGGACACCGTGAAAATCTAAAGGGACCGCGCAGCTGTCATGGCGGCCGGAGTCTCCCTTTCTTAATATGAATTTCGTAGCTGGTGCTTCTCTCGGGAGGTCCCTGATTGGTCGGTTATTCGGGGATTTTAATGGAGGGTTTTGCCAGAATTAAGAAATTTTAATTTAACAAAAATGCGCTTAATTAAATGAAATGTTTGACTGTAAGGAGCCAAAAAACGATAAAATCCATCGAAATGAAGTTATCTCTGAGAAGCCGCGACGGGCGATGAATAGACCCCGGCGGAAATGCAAAGAAGAAAGTGAATTATTGGCGGGTTACGGAGAGGAGGCAGGTGCTGTTTATTTTATTTGGAATCTGATCCTTTTGGGTAAATATTGAAATAATTGTTGTTACTGTTTAATATTATTTAATATCAGTAATTGATGTGTACATCGGGGGCTGGGTGCTTCTGCTTGCTGTGATGCTTGCTGATGCTTTGCTGAGAGGGTGGTAGATAAGTGGAGCAGCCTCCCAGCAGAGGTGGTAGAGGGTAATACAGTGAGGGGATTAAACATGCATGGGATAGACATACGGCTCCTGAATCTAAGACGAGACCAACAAAATGTACAACTAGACGGGGGTCGGAATAGGGGCGATCTGCTGGCAAATTCTAGGTTTCACAGGAGAAGGCTTAGGTGTAATGTAAGAAAGCTTTATTTAATTGAGAGGGTGGTGGATAAGTGGAGCAGCCTCCCAGCAGAGGTGGTACAGGGTAATACAGCGAGGGGATTTAAACATGCATGAGCAACTAGACGGGTCTGAATAGGGGCGATCTGCTGGCAAATTCTAGGTTTCACAGAAGAAGGCATAACTAGAAGATCAGAGACTGAGGTGGAATGTAAGAAAGCTTTATTTAATTGAGATGGTGGTGGATAAGTGGAGCAGCCTCCCAGCAGAAGCGGTTGATTGTGTCTTTGATGGATCTCAGTGCTGAACAATAGAACAATAGCAACCTTTATGTTTTTTTCCATTACAATTTATTATCTTCCGGCGCATCGTATTTGATAAAGACACCCGCATTAGGGTGACACATCGCCATGGTAACGGGGTCACCTTAACATACATTACCGGGATATTCTGTACCTCCCCGTCTAATGAAATAATAATAATAATCTTCAGCTTTATCATGTCAC
The DNA here is from genome assembly GCF_027358695.1 of Spea bombifrons. Taxonomy (NCBI): domain Eukaryota; kingdom Metazoa; phylum Chordata; class Amphibia; order Anura; family Pelobatidae; genus Spea; species Spea bombifrons. Next base: position 30,605,231 of record NC_071098.1, read on the forward strand.
TACGTGGTTAATACGAAGAGGGAGCGGGTAGGAAGGGGTTAAAGGGGCTGGGCTGTGTGAATGGATCACACACTTCAGGAGCTGGGAGGTTTCTTTCCTGCCAGGCTGGGAGCCGAGGCTGAGATCGACTACTACCTCCTTGGCTGGGACGGCCAGCTGAGAGGCACCGAACTCCTCCACCTGTCTTCAAGGAAGGAAGTAAGGTGGGTTCCGCGGACCGCCGTTACTTTGTATCGTTTGTATCGCTGCGTTTAGCGCTCCGGCGACCTCTATAGAGTAACATTCTTTCCACAGAACATTGAAACATTTTAATTAATCGGCAGCTGGGAGACGGTACGATGTCACTCGCAACAAATCCTTTTTATACTTATACTGATATATAGAATGCAGTGTATGTAACAGTTATCTGCTGTATGTTATTTATATATATGTTGTATGTACATGGTTACATATGCTGTATGTGTGATATATATAATGCATTGTATGTATGTTGTATCTGCTGTGTGTAGATATTATGTGTGTATGTATAGTTATATGCTGTGTGTGTATGTATATATATATATATATATATATATATATATATATAATATAGACACACATACAGCATATATAAAACATACCACATATATATAACAACAATATATACACACACATATATATATATAAATAGATATTGTTGTTATATATATGTGGTATGTTTTATATATGCTGTATGTGTGTCTATGGGGTGTGTGTGTATATATATATGTGTGTGTGTGTATTATATATGATGTGTGTGTGTATATATTATGTTATGTTATATATGCCGCATGTATGTATATGGTTATATATGATGGATATGTGTGTATATATATGTATATTAGTGTGTGTGTGTTTATATATAATGGATATATTTATTTTAATCAGCGAGATCTATTTTGGATTTTCACGTTTTGCGTTCTTGTTAGTTTTTTTGGGGAAATATTGAAATGTTGGTAAATTGCAGTCTGCGCGTCGCCGCCGGGTTTACGGAAAGGATGCTTTCTCGTGAAAATACTAACGGAAATTGGGTGAAAACGTCTCGTTTGGCTGTTTTTCTGCCGCTGTTATTGAGGATTGGAATTGAGTTGTTTTGTTAGTATTTGCGCTCGTGTTCCGGGATTAGTCGGAGGAATGTAAGAATCGCCCGGCCGCGTTATTAACGGATATTCTACCGGCGCCCCGCCACAGGCTGCGTTTTATACGATTGAGATTTTTTTCAGGGAATGCTTAATTGTCATGTGACACCATGGCAGGCACTGATAGGTTGTTGCCATAGACACTGAAAAAGTTTGTGTTTTTGTCTGATGAAAGATTTGAATTCTAATCCGGGATTTCATTAAAAAAGAAAGTCCGCTTGTGGTTTGTTGACCGTTTCAGATCATGGGATTTTAACGTTTATTGAGCTTTTTGATGTCAAAACAAAGGGCTGTTGTCGGTAGGAAAAGTTCACTTTGAGGCAAAATAATACAATTTATCCTCTGACCCAAAATATAACTTTTTTTAATCTTAAAGAGAGACGTCCGTTCCCAGTCGCTGGCTGTTGATACGCGATATGAGGCTGATTTATAAAAGTTATTCCATCATTTTTTAACTATTTCTAAAGTTGCCCCCCCCACCCGCCTTTACTCCAAACACCTGGAGGACCAGGCGACGGCTGACGCCTTTCCACTGGGGGGGGCAAACAAAGCCATGTGGCCCCCTGGCACCTGCCCCCCCCATGTACATGGAAATACATGCCTATTGCTTGCACAGGTACCGCACTGCGACATGACCCCCCCCCCCCCGCGCTCCCACCTACCATAGCAGGCTGGCCTGAGTTGGACTGCCCCTGTTAAAAGAGTTTGGACCCCCTTAGGAGGCAATTGTTCCCCTATCCACGGGTTATAGACCCGATCGGACTGCCTATCTGGCACATTGGGCAAAATGCCGGATACTCCCAGTACCGGGACTCGAACCTTAACCGGTCGTTGGTCTCGTCTTAGATTCAGGAGCCGTATGTCTATCCCATGCATGTTTAATACCCTCACTGTATTACTCTCTACCACCTCTGCTGGGAGGCTGTTCCACTTATCGACCACCCTCCTCAATAAGTAAAAATAAATATCTGCCCCCTGTGGACTCTGATTGGTCCTCCTTGAGTCATAACGGTTATATAACTGTAACTATGTACTTCTGGTTATTCTTCCACAAAACAAATAAAGCCGAGCCAAACAAACATCATTTCACTCAAAAAAAAATGAGCTGAAATGTTTCCAAACAACAATGAAAAATGTCCAGTGAAACGCGCGAATCCGCCAACGAGTTTGTAAAAACAAGTTCTTTAAATTGGAAACAAGGAACGATCGCTTGCAATTACACCGATTTGATTTATTTCAAACTCGAGAGGCTCTGCCGCCAAAATTGTGTTCATTTCTTTGTTTGTTTGTTTGTTTGTTTACCGATCGGTTTTATGTTTCCAGGCAAACTATTGCGAAACGCGTCGCATGCCCCCCCCCCCCCGGCACTGAACGGGTGAATAACATCATTTAATATTTGAGAGGTTATGGAGTTTGTCTGCACGCTGTTACAGCGAGACGTGTCACAAATGGAGAAAAACACAAAGTTACTTCTTGGAGCTTCCCCAAAAAATCCGAAAAGACGGTTAGCAGAGAACAGCAGAGCTTAAAAAAATAGAACAAAAATATACAGAAACGCAAATGCATTATATCACATTATTTTCACATTATAGTTCATACACGCACCGTCATTCAAAACGTTTGGGGTCACTCAGCTGTTTTTATGTCTGTAACATAATTACAAAAAGGGGTTTTCTAACCATCAATTAACCTTTTAAACTTAAACTTGGATCAGCGAACACAACGTGCCATTGGAACACAGGAGTGATGGGAGTGATAACGTGCCATTGGAACACAGGAGTGATGGGAGTGATAAAGGGCCATTGGAACACAGGAGTGATAAAGGGCCATTGGGACACAGGATTGATGGGAGTGATAACGTGCCATTGGAACACAGGAGTGATGGGAGTGATAAAGGGCCATTGGAACACAGGAGTGATAAAGGGCCATTGGGACACAGGATTGATGGGAGTGATAAAGGGCCATTGGAACACAGGAGTGATGGGAGTGATAAAGGGCTATTGGAACACAGGAGTGATACGAGTGATAAAGGGCCATTGGAACACAGGAGTGATGGGAGTGATAAATGGCCATTGGAACCCAGGAGTGATGGGAGAGATAAAGGGCCATTGGAACACAGGAGTGATGGGAGTGATAAAGGGCCATTGGGACACAGGAGTGATGGGAGTGATAAAGGGCCATTGGAACACAGGAGTGATGGGGTGATAAAGAGCCATTGGAACACAGGAGTGATGGGAGTGATAAAGCTGATTCTGTGGCGCTTTTACAATATTTATCAAAGGCAATTTAGAATGACAATATTATGAGCACAAGGTGTGTCGTACTGGGGCAGAAGGAGAAGAGAGCTCTGGTCTTGTGAGCTTGCAATCTATAGCAGCTGGCTAAAAGCACAAAGGTTGAGGACTCGCAGTCTCGCAGTTCTCTCTGGATGTGATTTGTGTTTGAAGAAAAGGGATCTGTTCTTCTCATTGTGTCCACCATGTCCCTCTAATACCCAACCAAGTACAGAAGCTCCAGGGGTATGTTATTTCATCAAGTTCTTCTATAATACATAGCTTCCCACAAAAAGGTTCTTTATACATAGATACATATAGCTTTACTTAAGGGGTAGTACATAAGTGGAACAGTCTCCCAGCAGAAGTGGTAGAGGCTAATATAGTGAAAATGCATGGGATAGGCATATGGCTCCTGAATCGAAGACCAGACCAGCGACTGATGAAGGTTTGAGTCTTTACAGCAGGAGAAACGGGCAGAATAGGGGGGCCGATCTGCCGGCAAATCCTCTCCCCTCCTGATGAGCGAGGCGGGATCCATCTCCACGGGCTGTTTAGGAATGGAAGTCATTGTAACAAAAACTCAAGATAAATAAACGGTTTCCAGCATGTTTCTAATTTGCGAGTCATGAAATGGGTTGCAAAATGTTGAGGCTCGTTTTTCAAACACAATCGTCCTGGAAAATTTCTGGAAAAATAAAATACTGGTAATTATGCCCCCCCCACCCCGTTCTTTTGTAATAAAATATACCGTTGGGGTTTGTCAAGACTGTTTTGATAATATTTGGTAATAAAAACCACTGGATGTTCGATGGCTTTAGTAGAAACACATGACCGTCTCAGAGCGGAATCCCAGATGTTCATAGTCTTAACGGTGATAGTCTGGAGGACTATTTACTTATAAATATAGGGTTTTTGGTTAAAATACCCCACAAAGTTTTTAAAGCCTTAAAAATAAATAAAGAAATCAATCAAACTCTACAAGGGAACTAAGTCAATATACATTTGGGAAAGGGGACCATTGCATAAGTTTCTGGAGATCATTACTGCTGCTTGGTAGAGACATTCCTTGGATATGGATCTTCAAAAGCCTTCTGAGAACCCAAACTGCCTTCTGAAAACTTCAATCGCTTGTTGTTTATGTGATCGGGAGCCTGCCGAGGTAGGGGAGACCAACAGGTAGATCTCCCGGTAGTGTTGAACATCAAATTTTAAATGGTGTCCAGCTGTCTTGGAGCTTCTGAGAGAATTGAAGCCCATAAAACGTGGTTTTTAAGGAGGAATATAGATAAAAAGTTGAGAACTAGCAGCATTATTGCTATTTGGGAGCAACATTCCTTGAATACGGATCTTCAAAAGACTTCTGAGAACCTTAACGCCTTTTGAAAACTCCAATGACTTGTAGATCGCGTGATAGAAAACCCGTTGAGGTTGGGGTTGACCAAAGGTGGGTCTCCAGGTGTTTAACTGGTGTCCAGCTGCCCCAGAGCCTCCGAGTCTGGCTTGTGGTCAATCCTCAGATGAATTGAAGCCTACAAACACATGGTTTTGAGGAGGAATAATCAAAAATCCATAAAATCAATCCAAAAGTTGGTAATTAGTTGGATCCATGGGTTGGCGAAGGTCTATATTTGGACCATTCTTGTTTTTAAAGCTGGAATGTTCATTTCAATGAGTGGTAAACCTTACAGATCTTATGTTTTATTTCGTGCTTTTAAAGTACATTCCACAAAATAGAAAATTAGCTATTGTCCTCCATATCCTTTTTAACTCTTCCTTCCCACCTAGCGCATCTTCTCTCCTGAGAAGAAAATAAATATTGATGGGTTGGTTTCGGAGAACACGGCGTCTTCAGAAGTCTGCCATTCTTTTCAGCGAGCCGATTTATTCATGGAACAAGTTGTAGCGTCGCGTGCGGCTTCGGCGCGTCGGAGGTTTTAAGTTACAGAAGAAAGCTCTGAGAAAGTAAATGTGACTCCGCATCTTCTCAACTTGTGGAGACTTTGTTTCTGAAAAAGATTGTCGCCAAACTTTGTGCAAATTTAGACTGTCCGTTGTCGTTACTTATACCGTTTCTGGAAGCTTCCAGCTTACCAGATATGAAATCTAGAGTTGGGTGGAATAATTAAAGACTTGTCCATTCAAGGTCCCACTGTTGGGGCAACTACTGCAACCTTAGTTATTATGTCACAACGAAAATCTTTGATCCATTTGTATGGACCGTAGTTTAATGTATTAAATAGAAGCATTTGAATTTAGCATTTTTGGAAAAGCCCTGTTACTTTGTAAATTAAACCAAAAGTATAACAAAAAATCAATGTAAAAAGTTGTACTTTGCTTGGTTGTGAAGAAATGGTGGGCCTTGGTGAAACTTAGAGACTTATTTAAAAGAGGAAGAAGAAAAAAAAAAAGAAAAACAAGTACGGAAGAGTGTTAAGGAGAGATAAAAACTGATAAACTGAACAGGAGACGGCTAATGTAGGAAGGGGAAAAATTAGAATAAATGTAATGTTAATTAGGTGCAATAAGAAGCCGGAGATGTTGCGGGATCAATTAATGAGTGCTTGAGGCATGATAATTACTCATTAAGACGTTTAGTATAATTGTAATTAGCATCCATTTTCAGAGGGATGCAGATGTATTTGTGATGGCCACCAGAGACATTGCGGACTGTGGAGGGGATTAATCGGAGGAGTAGCTTTCAGTCTCGGCAGAACAGTCATCGTTCGGTTAGAGGGATCAGTAAAGCTCCCTTTGCCGGGTTTACTGCCTACAACCGCATCCTAGATCATGGGTGATCCATGATAAGAAGCTTCTCTAAACATGCGTCTGGCCTCATACTTCTAAACATCTCTGCCTCAATGTGTATCTAAATACACCCAGGGGTGTAGGAGCGCCAACAATAGCCTCACGTCCCATGACATGTTCCTCCACCAGTGCTGGCTTCCCAATGTTCATCTTTATAAGTCCCTCTCATACCTACTTTATTTTTTTGGAGAGTTGGTTCATCTCTCGCTGGTAGGAACCATGCTTGCACCAGTTATAGTCCCTTATACCATGTGTCGGGTAGAAAATCATGTGTCGGGATAGGACCTACTTGACCGCTATATTCTGACTTGAGTCAAAACAACTGCCTGCTTACGACGAGTTATGTGAATCTTATCAGCTCTTCTATTTGTCCGCTTTGGCCACCAACCCGACTAGACTCAGGCGACTAACTCAATCAATTTAATGATTAACGTGACGATAATCACATGCAGCTTGGCAGGTGTCGAGTATGACGTGACAGGAGCTTCTTGTCAATAGTCCTGCCGCTGTCAGGGTTGACTCGTCCTTAGTTGAATTACAGCCATAATTCAACTAACTGCTTGACCTTTAGTGAATGAACTTGTGTCTGTGTGTTAAGGTCCTGCCTACTGTGCTGCATGGAAGAACGCCAACGGAGGTTTGTGTTGGTGCAAACCAAGTGCTCTACTCCCTAGCGTGTACCAGCACCGAGACAAAATGGCGGAAAGTGGGGCATAGTGAACGAGGCCTTATGGTTACCAGCATGGCAAAGGCCTCAAGGTCTCCAGGCTCTGTTTCCTACATCTATGCTTGGAAACCCATTGTGTCTTCTCCTATCCTCGATTGACACACACATCTACATCTCCTGCCCGATCCCTCGCACCGCACGCTCCCTTTACACAGCATCATCTCATCGTTTAATATTTCATTTTTTTTCAAACATGGAGTACTCCTGTGAAGCCTCTTCTGTCCGTACCGGACCTCCTGCAAGGCATTTCTATTTCAACTTCAGAAACAGATTAAGTGATTGAAATGCTTCGGCCGCCACAAACTGTTAATATTCAGGGAGCAGCTGAACGTGGCAAACACGATGTTCCGTTCATTCACTTCATATAAAGGAATTGAAATTGTCAATCTGTAGCCGGGCTCTCTACGCGTCGAACAGGTGCCGGAGCGTGTTACACGCGCTACCGGTACCCTAACCTATACACGGGATGGACGCATTACCGGTCTGCGGCAAAACACGGCAGTGGAACCCATGGTGCTGGAGTCTGTAACAACTGGATGCCTACAGACATTCAACCTGCGCTTCCCCGTAGAGCGCTTTGTTTACCCTCCGTGTGTGTTCATCAGATAATTACCCCCGGGAGCCATAATATATAATCATTTCCTTGTTTGCCACGGAGTAAATTATAGAGTTGGGTAATTTTGGGTACAGACCGGCAGCACAGGTGCACGGAGGTCGTACAGCACAATAAAGTATATTATTATACATTGCCGCAGTGCTCGGGTATAATAAATAACTTGCGTTTCAAACTTAATGAGATTAACCCCTTTCGCGACAGCCTACGGTACAACTCAATGGCTGTTTGTCAGGCTCTACGTTTCCAGGGCATAGCTGTGTTTCTTAAATACCATTTAAAGAAAGTAGCCTGAAAAACACTTCAAATAATAATAATGTTTCCCCCCACACACACACAGAAAGGGGGAGAGGTAGAATAATATGGCTTGTTCTATTTTGGTACTTATGAAAATGTGATTTTTAGATGAGAAAAATCTGGTACAGTTAATGGAGGGCAGTGAGTTTGTGTGTGTGTATGGTGTGGTTGTTGTTGGCATGAGTGTGTGTATGGTTGTTGGCATGGGTGTGTGTGTATGGTTGCATGTCTGTGTGTGTGTAAATGTGTATGCCAGTGGGTATGTTACCTGGGTGTGTTGGGGGTGTTGTCTAATGTGGCCTCTTGGCTTTATCTGCCCCCCAGGCCAGAAGCTGTCAGCCCTCCCGCCTTTAGAGATAAAAAGCAGTATCTGCCTTAAATAGACAAAAATGTGAACCATTTTTTTTTTATATCGTATACATGATTCTCAGTCTAGAACGAAGACGGGGAACAGACTTCTTGCCAATCCCATTATAATTCACTGAATTTGACACACGATTTGTACCTGTCCAAATGTAGTTATTCCTCCCCCACATGGTGCTTTTGATTACCATTCATCGATCAACACATGAAGGACACTCAATGCCGTACTCATACACGATGTATCAAGTGAACCTCCGTACCCCCCCCGTGATTAATATAGTACTCGCACAGGCGCTAGGTAATTAGCGTTATATTTTTATAACTCAAGTCTGTAGCTCCTCAAGGCTCCTTCGGCCAAAAGCGCCAATTAGAGAAAAGCGGGAGAGGTTATAGAAAACAGACCGTACTGTTTTGTGGCTGTTTATAAACCGTGGTACTCCAGCCTTTCTCGTCCTGGCACGAGAAGAGAAACGACAGAGCAGCAGACGCTTCGTAAACATGGAGACGTCGCTTCTTCGTTGCCAACGGGAATGAGGGTCTTCGCTTATGGCCGTACGATAAGTGTGCAGGAGATGGCATTTCTGTTTAGTGGTTGGTGGGGACGTGAAGTACTTTTTACGGGAAGAAGAAAATTGGATTTTTTTTTTATATATATATATATATTTTTAGTATCATGTTTATTGCGAAATGCAAGTTGAAGAAGCACTTAGCCTTAAGGAGAAGATGTTTCCGAGCGTTTTAGCCTAGTCTGCATCACGGCCCTTAAACTGAAGATGGAGCTTGTGGCCCACGCAGGCCTTTCCGAGATTTCTAGTCTGCCTGAGAGTATTGTGTGTGTGTGTTGGTAATACACATTACAATATAAATTGTCTTCGCTGTGTCGACGCGTTTTCCTTTAACACGCAGGCCAGTGGCGTTCCATAAAAATGAGATACTCGAGACACGAAAGACGGCTGGTATCCACGTCGACGCGAACGGCTTAAACTGTGTATCGGAAAGTCTATTCCCTGATATTTCAAGCATGAACCCGTTCAGGTTTATTTTACTATGAGGCCGGCGGGGAAATAATCAAGTAAACCTGACAGGCGATGAACTTTGACTCCTCCGGTTGAATGAGCACCAAGGGTCAGGAGGTGGCCAGTAAGCCAACGATGTACAGTATATTCATGACGTGGATGGTGAAATCCTAGGGTAGTGGAGACGGTGTCCTCCAGCCTTGTTCTGAGCTACAGGGAGCCGAAGGGTACAATTTGTTTTCAATCGAACCGGATCTTTATTGTGCGAGAAGATGATGATATCAAGGAAAATGAAATTATAAGGTTGATCTGTAATAAAGCCCCTCGTGTCCAAAGAAAGAAAGCTAAAATTGTAAGAGTCGTATTATCTCTGTCACTTTAATACATAGGCTTTGCTTTCTATTGGCTGATAAGATTATTCAACTTCCTGTTTTTCTTTTTTTTTTTAAAATATATATATTTTTTTACATTTAATTTTTTGGGGGGCTCCTAAATTAGAAATGAATTTACAATATATATACATACATACATACATCAATTTTTTTATTTATTTTGTGTGTTTATATATTGCTGATTCTTGGAAAACCGAAGTAGGAATCCTTATAAAAATAAATGAAATCATTAAAAAAAATCCTTTTTATGTATATTCTCTTAAGAGATGAATTATTATTTTTACTTAAAAAGAACAAAAGAGAGTCTATCCAAGAAAAGAGGAGCGCTTTTAGTCTCGTACGAGTTTGCATCGGTCCTGGAGTACTCGAAGCGTGAGATGCAATCTGTAAAGAAGCTTCCTGTTGCGAAAGAAGCCATTGTCAATGATAATATCTGCGGTCTTTTTGGTTATTAATTATACAGATCACTAACTGCTTGCTTAACGTCTGGAGGGAAAGGAAGATCTGTATTGGATGTAACACTAGAGAGTCGGAGGCTTCAATGGAATGGAAGGAAGTTTTGCTTCTACTGAAAAGGTGGTAGATAAGTGGAACAGCCTCCCAGCAGAAGTGAATGAATTGAAACCTACATATGGCTCCTGAATCTAAGATGAAAGCGAGGACTGATGTAATGTTGTTGGAGCTTTTTAATGTTGCGATGTTGTGACATCATAATAGCTAATGAAAGGGTTCTAGTAGGGTTCATGACCGCGCAAGCAAAATCTACCGCATTTATAATGAGGTCGAAGGAGGTTAATTGTAATTGTTGTGCCAAGCAAGGTATTCCCGTTTTGAACATGGATATAGGAAAGGGTTAATGCTGAATCTTTTACATTAACGATTTATTTACGTTTTATACGTGGAATAATGACTAAGAACAATCAGTTTGTTTTATAATGCTTTGTACCGTTTTGTGGTGATTAAAGAGTTAATGGAGCGTAATATGGTCGTAGCATCTGTAGATTTGGGTTAATGGCGCACGCTTCAGTTCCGTCATCTCTGCAGAAAGAGCCGCTATAAGCTCTCTCCGCGCCTTCGTAGTCTTAACGGTTTAATAGAGTTACTGTGCTTATTTATAGATGATGAAAGAGTTAATGGGGGGACATCTACAGCCTATACGTGGCATCCTATACGTGGCATCCTATACGTGGCGCCCTGTACGTGGCATCCTATACGTGGCGCCCTGTACGTGGCATCATATACGTGGCGCCCTGTACGTGGCATCCTATACGTGGCGCCCTGTACGTGGCATCCTATACGTGGTATCCTATGCGTGGCGTCTTATACGTGGCATCCTATACGTGGCGTCTCATACGTGGCGCCCTATACGTGGCGCCCTGTACGTGGCATCCTATATGTGGCGCCCTGTACGTGGCATCCTATATGTGGCGTCTTATACGTGGTATCCTATGCGTGGCGCCCTATACGTGGCCTATACGTTTTTTCTTTCCTCCGGTCCTTCGGCCAAAAAACCCCCACTGGTAGCGCTGGGTGGTCTGGAGGTTTAATCCCAATTAGTATCGTCTCTCGATGCGCTTTTAGCGCTAAGCCGTTCCGCATGATTCCAGCGCCGTGCGCGGCGATCGCGGGGCTTTATCTGCTCGACCTCGACGCGTCCGCTTCCTCTTTCAGAAAAAAGATGAGCTTTCTTTTAAAACATGATTAAAAAATTAAAAAACTGCGGAAATAAAATTATTAAACCCCGGCACTGTAGACAGTAACAACCCCCAGGGGTGTATACCCTGGTATACCCCCCTCCCAAGTACTGTATACACTAAAATAAACCCCTAGGTTTCATCTCATTTCGCTCCAATAAACTCCCTTTATCTGCAGACCTTGAGGCCGCCATTCTTCGGTCCCCGGCTCAAACACCACACTGAGCTGATGCTTTATGGCGATGCTAATGAAGTCCGTCCCTCCATAGACTTTCATTAGTCCGAGAGTCCCACTGTGTGATTCAGACCCAGCCATTCTATAGCTTCCCACAGGGAGTATAAGGAGTCGGGGGGGTTGTAGACTGGGCTCAGATAACAGCTGACGTGTGTTTTTGCATGCAGCGCTGGTATTGATGCATATACTGGAGCAGAGTACACACACACACGATATGAATATCAATAATTGACGTAAGCGGCACCCAGCCACCTAATGCGAGTAATCGGATTCTGCGGCTCCGTCTGTCTCTGACCCCATCACGGTATAATATAAATATTTGCATTTTAAATTTTTTTACATTATTCAGTTTACCAAATTTATTGTCCTTTCCATCAAAAATGATTGGAGCCGATTAGGATTGGTCTATGATGTGAGATGCAGATGGAAAACACGTTCTTTGTTTAAGATGGATTTTTTTTTTTATCACTGCTTATGGAGTAGATTGTGACTTGGTGGTGAAGTCCTACTGAGTTCAGCTGTACTCAGCAGTGTAGATAAATATATATCTGTACTGACAAGGAGGTAGATAAATGGAACAGCCTCCCAGCAGAAGTGGTAGAGGGTAATACAGTGAGGGGATTTAAACATGCATGGGGTAGGCATAGGGCTCCAGAATCTAAGACAAGGCCAACGACAGCTGTGTTCTTGATCGTAGGGAGCAGAATTTTGTTTAAATATTAAAAGAATGTTGGGACTTCACACTTTTCTGTCTCTTATTATTTACTAGAGAGACAATATAAAACAGAAAAAAAAATATTATTAAAACAGGTTTTTATCAAAATCCCTCCTTTTGACCTCGGAACGCATACGTTTTTGTAATGTTAAGTCGTCGGTGTCCTCGAAGCTGAATCTGATGGTTAAAAAATCCGTTTCTTTTCGTCACCTTATTGTAACGGCGTTACTCGGGATATTCGGACAAATCAATCCGTGAAATATCGACGGGATAGAAACTCAAAATACTTTCTAATTATTAGTGAAACTCAAACATTGGACCGTCCGCCTCGGTCGACGAGACGAAGAACATACATTTTATTATTTATTATTACTTTGGGGCGTAAGTAATCCTAAAAATGTAGGAAAAATGGCGGTATTCCGATTTGACGTAAATGACTTCTCTGTGCTGGTGACGAGGAATCCACGGATCGCGAAGGTCTACGGCGTCTGGAAGGCTTGGTGATTGTAGGCGTTTACCTGCTTCCGCGATGGTTATTTAGTGTTATTTATTTGGAGTATTTTATTTTCCAATGTACTTTTTTTCTGATGAAAGAGACTTTTGATCGTTCCGCAGTACAGAATGTTGTCCATCGTCTAAAATCTATACATCAATGCTTTTGGATTCCAACCTGGAACAGTGATTGACCCTAAGGGTCCTCCAAAACATTATTCTTCTCCTCTTCTTCTTTTTCCGTGCTCCTTTTTTTTTTGTTTTCTCTATTTCCACCCCAACGCATGTTCCCTTCAGAACCCACCCTGCTGTTTACGCTATAAACGTATCTGACGGATCCCTTGTTATTTCAGTCTGTATCGCGCTGCCAGGCAACACCGGACAGGTAATGACTGAGCTGTTCCAGCAGGTCCTTGTGACCCAATCTACCAGCAGATAACGCAGATGATTACAAGACACCCGAGCCGTTCTAAGAAATATTTGCTGAGAAACCAACGGTGCAATCGTTTTCTAAGCAAAAGAACAGAAATTGGAAGACCCGGTCAAAAATAGTTTTGGTGGAAGTCTCCAATTTTCTGATGTTTTTAATTTTAAAAAAAATAATTTGTTTTTGTGCTCTCATGTTGTAAAAACAAGCCACTGGCGTAATTAAGGTCCCCTGCATTGAGAGGAGGTCCCCTTACCAGTAGGGGCCACCCAAAGCCAGCACCATCAAGTCTAAAGAATCAACTAATAGGCTCTAAAGCTATGGTGGGAAACCAGGGTCTTAAGGACTATTGGTTAAGGGGGCATGGTGGGGCTCATAGAACGTTTGGGGGTCAGAATCCCAGAGCTGGCAGTTACTTGATCTCTTATCGCTCTCCTTGGGTATGGCCAAGGCTCCAAATAAGTATGTTCCTTCAGGCAGGCTACCATAATACTTTAGAGGAACAAGAATGTTGACCTCTCATGGTCATCTTTGGTCCAAGGCTTTGAGTCGATGTCCTGTTCGGACTGGGAGAACTTGGCCCTCAGATCCTCAACAACCAACTATAATAAACTTGAGGATTTATGAGGTACAACTTTACCTCTCTATAACACATTTAGTCTCTCTTATATTCCTCTTCTTATCTTTTTTTTTACTCTTTCTTTTAGTCCCCAGTAATAACTCCTCCAAGTTCTCAAATTCTTTTTTAAAATTTACACAAAATGTCAAAACTTGGAGAACCGCCGCGCTGCTAATCCAAACCGTTTATACTTCTGGAAATAACGAAAAAAAGCTCAAAGGCGCTGCTTTTTCACGAGGTCTACTAAATATTTCATGTTTTACGAAGCTTCTTTGAGATGTCGGCATTTAAGATCCCACCGCACAGCGTGTTATCGAAATGTAGAGTCCTGAGCGCGTTGAGGAGATCTTTATTCTTACATACTTACAAAAAAAAAAAAGAAACTGCAATAAAGTTAATGGAAACAGAAATGTATAATATGATTGGGCAAGGCTCTTATTTGGAGAAATGAGGAATTGTTTGCTCGTGTTCTAAAAATGTTGGAAAATGCCATAGAAAACTTCACAGAAGGACCTGTGTCCAACATGAGTTTCCGTGGTTGGTTGCGTTCTGGAGCCTTGAGGTGTTTTTGGTCACATTATGTTTTTTGTAACACAAAAGCAATAACTTGCCCCCTATTCTGGGGTAACTCTGCACGAGGCGCTAGGTAGAGGTGACCTTGTGTCTCTTCTTGAGAAGGATTGTCTGCCTGTATTTTGCCTCTGGACGGCAGAGCTGCACAGCTGCCATCTAGTGGTGAGTGTAGGTAGTGCATGTCTCATAACATGGTGTTTTTTTGTTGTTTTTTTTTTTAATTTGCGTAGTCATCTATAGGTTGGAGGCCAAATATAATTTAGGGATCTTCTAATTTAGTTTTTTTTTAACAAAGTAACTCGCATCAATTCTATTTCAGGCTGCCTGACCTCCTGACCTTTAGCATGAATAGGAATAGTGTAAAAATAACTATAGATGACCAACTTTCTGTATTTCTTATATTTTAATTGTAAAAGCCAAAAAACATATACTAAAGTTTTTTTTTTTTCTTTTAACTATTGGTTTAGTGGCTTTTTTTTTAAACTGTAATGTGTTAAAAGATGTTGCAATATTTCTCACCTTTTTAAAATGTTGTGAAACCACATAGGGGTTGATTTTTGTGCCGAGATGCAGGATGACTTAATAAACAACTGAGGGTTTGATGCGAGCACATTCTATCCGCTGATGATTGGGAGATAACCCCCCCCCAAAAAAAAAAAGGAAACCAGAATAATTTTGAAACTCTGCAACCGACGAGTTACCGATCCGTACAACGTCAAAGGAAGAATCCAGTATCAGATTAAAAATACATTTTTAAAAATATTACTCTGTTTTCCTTTTTAACCCCAGTTGTAGTTTTTGTCCCAAAACATGTTTTCAGGCAGATGCATATCAGCCGTTTTGTTTGAGTTCTCGCTCTGTTATCTGATCCCCGATCTACTAACCCCCCTGACTCCTTATCATACTGCCTGTGGGGAACAATAGAATGGCTCAGTCTTAATCACCCAGCGACACACTCTGACTAATGAAAGCCTATGGAGTAACCGTGTGGGCTGTCCTGCTGGTGTCGGTGGGCGGTCCTGCTGGTGTCGGTGGGCTGTCCAATGACATTGTGTGCAGAGCTAGCCCCGCACACTGTAAAATGAGAAGTGGGCGGGGAATGGGGCATTTGGCAACGCCGTTCCCGCGACCCGGAGATTCTCTTTGGTGACCTGGAGACTCCGGGTGAAACCCAGAGAGTTCCTTAATATCAACACAGAATCAACGGCTGCGGTGAAAGGTTTGGGATAATAATGTGAAGATAATTCGGAATATGTGGGGCAGTCGGGACCTAAGCGAAAGGATCCGAGCTTTATATTATATTATATTATATATATAATATATTGTCATTCCTACTCTGCTGGGGGCTCTGCTATTAACGGGCTATTACAGCATTTATACTCTGCCAACAGACTATCATCCTTCTGTGGGAACCAAACGCTTTCCTCTATAAATATCAACGGGAAATTAATTCAAAATCCCTTTTTTTTTTTTTTTATATAGTGGGGCTTTAGTGAGGTCTCATCGAAGCTTAAATGCGGATCCTAAATAAATATAATCCAGGAGCTTTTAGTGCATCCCCGGGAGATGTCTCAATGGAGCGTAATGGAGATTCGCACACAATGAGTAATCTGGAGTCTTATTATATTCTCAAGGTCTACATTTCCCAAAATAACTCTATTTTACATCAGAATGGAGTCCCATATGGCACCCTGTTCAAGTGTATCAAGTACCCAGTTCCCTTTTTTTCTGCCTTAACAAAAGAGAAAATAATAATTTTTTTTTGTTTTATTTTTTTCCCCCCAAAGTAAAATCCACCTCTGGTTTCCTGTTTCCGTGTCGGGAAGATGAGGGACACTCTAACATTTTAAAAAGTGTCCAATTTAACTGTATTTTCTTAAATTCTGCTTCCCCCCTCGAAATAAGCTTAAAGCGGATCTCTGAATTTCTCCAAATCCAAACATTTTCCTGCAACATAAACTAAATCTCTAACGGCGTTCGTAGATATAGAATACGTAATATATAATATACGGGATATCAGAGCGGCGGCCATCTTGATTTCCTGCTCTTGAGCGCTGTATGATTATTTCTCCCCACCATGGATAAGTTGCTGGCTGTTGTTGATTGGATCAAGCATACGTTGGGGGGGGGGGACAGAAAATTGGTTAAAACAAATTTTGCCATATTTTGTCTTTAGATCTCATCAATTAATTTCATTAATTGAAATTGTACCATAATTATTTATTTTTTTTAAACTAAACTGCATTTTGTTTAAACTTTTTTTTGTTTATAATATACTTTATCCTGTGTGCGGATTTCTCCCTTCTTCTTGCACAGTTGATATGTAAGCACTTAATACATATAGTATGCTTTACATACTAGCACATGCTTATGGGACATGTAGGCGCATCTTTATTCCAGCAAACACTCAAATGTGTCATAATATGCGAAAATACAGAAATACAGGTTTATTTTTTATATATATATATATTTTTTAACAGCTTACCAATTTTTCTATGAGCTGAAACCAATCCGTCCATCTTTATTATAGCTTAATGTCCTTGGGCCATCTTCAGTCCATCTTTTTAGGGTTTCCGCAGGCTACTTCTATAACGAGACCTCCATGATATATATATATATATAGGAATGAATAGAATATCATGCTGAGATATCTCGGAGCAGGAAATCCTTCGCTTTGATGACCACTTTTGATGCAAGTGGTTTGTTCTTGCCTTGCCTTGCCAAAGACTATGCGACGAGATGTAATTATAAGAAGACTAGGCCCATGTATCTCCTCGGTTGAAAGTTCCTTTCCAGATGCTTGCTCAGTGGTTGTCCTCCCTGACCATGGATGACGTATGTGGCACTACCTTTTCTTCCATGCTCTTCAAAGACACAAAGGCTTGGTTAAGGGCAGACTCAATGAGGGACAGTATAGACTTTTTGAAGACTTTCTTGAAGCTCTCCACAACGAAGAGGTAAAGTACAGGGGTGAAACAGGAGTTGAAGCAAATGAAACCAATGCTTAAGACTAAAAGAGCGCTACGGGTGTTCGTACTGAACTTCCATTTTTCAATGGTCATCGCGTACCACGCATGGTATGGTAACCAGCAAACAAAAAAGGAGGAAATCGCCATCAGGATTATCGCAAATGGCTTGTTGGACCTGGACAGTTTCTCCTTCTTCATTTTGAGAGCTATTTTGATGTAACAAAACGAGATGGTAAATAGAGGAAGCAGGTAGCCCACAAGAATACGGAAGGCGAATATACTTCTCCTGCCCTGGAGCTGTTGGCCGTATGATTTCCCGAGCAGAGAGTAGTCATTGTAACAGAGAGTGGTGGCGTTTTCTTGACGTAGCTGACGGAGCACAAGGTAAGGGGAGCTGCACAGACAGGCAAAACACCATAGAAAGAGACAGGCGACCGTGGCATAACGTGGCTTCATATGTCTTCTATACCAAACTGGGTGGAAAACCAACATGTAGCGGTCACAGCTGATCACTGTTAGAAGAAAGCTGGAGCCGTACATACCAACTGAGAGCAACGTATTGATGAGCTTACAGAAGAAAAGTCCAAGTATCCAGTGGGGAGACCAGAGAACATAAACTGCCACGAAGGGTATGACCAGAGTATAAATCAAATTGGCCAAAGTAAAATGGAAGAACCAGGTAGAGTTGACGCTTTTGCTCATTCGGAACCCAAGGACCCAAAGGTAAAGACTGTTCATGAGCAGCCCAAACAGAAACGTGATAAGGAGCAGAAAAACGCTTAATATACCGGTTGTGGAGATTGTTGGGTAAGTTCCATTCGTTAAGGTTGTGTTGACGTAAGGAGATAATGTTGTTGTATTCCAAGCCATTGTTTGATGTAGCTGAATAAGAAAGGATTACAGGTTAATTATGCTTCGGCAAGAGGAGTTATCGCTTCCCTGGAAAGTATAAATAAAAAATAAATAAATATTTTTCTCAATCATAGCTTTTATTAAATGTGAAAAAATACTTAACATGAATTAATATTTACTGGTAAAACTTTTTCCCTGTAGGGTCCTCCTTTTAGTCATCTTAAAATTGAGCAAATACTGTGTGTGTGTCTGTGTGTGTGTGTATATATATGTATATATTATATATGTGTATATTATATTATATATGTGTGTATATATTATATATGTATTAGATATGTGTGTATAGTGTGTGTGTGTGTGTGTGTGTGTGTGTGTGTGTGTATGTATGTATTATATATGTGTATATATTGCATATGTGTGTATATGTATATATTATATATGTGTGTATATTATATGATGTGTGTGTATATGTATATATTGCATATGTGTGTGTATAATTATATATGTATATATTATATATGTGTATATTATATGTGTGTGTATGTATTATATATGTGTATATTATATGTGTGTGTATATGTATATATATGTATATGTGTATATGTATATATATATATGTATATATGTATATG